>NW_027660394.1:85000-86196 GCF_963280865.1 Gymnoscopelus braueri | reverse complement strand
GCCGTGTGTTAGCATGGCCCCTAGCCAAGCTAACATTGGTCAAGCTCCACGTGACACGTGTCAATATGTTGACACCAATGCCTTTGATTGGCTAGAGGGACGCATGACGAAATAAAATCCTATTGTGTCACTTCAAAAGGCTATTTATGTCTTTTGAAGTGAGGTAAGACAGGATCAATCAGTCTTGATTGGAACAGTACCTTCAGTACCTTCCAGTGTGTGTGTCCCTCTGAGAACACCTAACATTGGTCAAGCAAAGGCGCAGAAGGCCAAAGCTAAGAAAGCATACTCATCTACAACAGTAACACAGAAGAGGACTATAGAGTTGAATTGATCCCACAACAAGGCCGAAGTCTTAATACTGTAAACAATTGGCCACCTTGATCAAATACATTATGTAGCACTAGAGAAAACTGACATAGATCAAACACACCAATCAACTGCTGAAACTGTTCAAGACAATGAAGATGAAGAAGACAGACAAGCATTTGAACAACCAGTCAATTACGACGACTCCCATATGACACATTGCTTCAAGAAGAACATTTTTTAGATGCAGACACTACATATTCAGACGCCCCTGCAGAACACCAAAAACCACGCGCATTCTACCAAGACGACCCGTTCTACCAAGACGACCCGTGCTATTAAAATAGCACAGGTCTGCTGGCGGAGACTTGTGCTCCGAGGAGCACATTTTCTAGTTTAATATCAAGGCGTTGTTGAATTGAAATTTAGACATTTTCCACACACACTAAAAAAGCAATAATAGTAATAAATAGTTAATGTACGAGCTCACAACGTGTCGCAGACAAGACAAAAGAAAAAGAAAGACTACCCGACCGTCTTTTACTTCCTGTATCTGTAGGTGGTGCCTCTTTACGACAGCACCAGTAAACATAGATCTATAGCACCAGTAAACATAGATCTAGCACCAGTAAACATAGATCTATAGCACCAGTAAAACATAGATCTATAGCACCAGTAAACATAGATCTAGCACCAGTAAACATAGATCTATAGCACCAGTAAACATAGATCTATAGCACCAGTAAACATAGATCTAGCACCAGTAAACATAGATCTATAGGCACCAGTTAACATAGATCTAGCACCAGTAAACATAGATATAGCACCAGTAAACATAGACGCTGCCCACTTAGGCCTTGTGTGTACCCTATCGCCTTTAGTGGTGA
>NW_027660394.1:65000-77500 GCF_963280865.1 Gymnoscopelus braueri | reverse complement strand
TGGGGGGAGCGACGAGACAAAAGACATGGAGGGGAGGTGCATTGCAGAGACAGAGAGAGAGAGAGAGAGAGAGAGAGAGAGAGAGAGCAGGGCAGAAAAGTTGCAGTGTCAGCATCTTGTATTGATTAAAAACTAACCTTCTCTTCTATCACTGCTGCTGCACACACACACACACACACACACACACACACACACACACACACACACACGCACACACACACACACACACACACACACACGTGACACGCACGCATAGGCGCACAGAGCAATAGAATTACAACCATTCGGGAGCAGCTGGGGTCTGAGCAGCAAGACCTTCTGTCTGTCTGTCTGTCTGTCTGTCTGTCTGTCTGTCTGTCTGTCTGTCTGTCTGTCTGTCTGTCTGTCTGTTTAATGTTTCATATTCCTGTCTAACTGGCTGCGATTGGCTACCAACGTTTGTGCGATTGCTCTGTTTTGCACAAAATGCCACAGGACATGAATGCAGCGTGTGATAGTGGTGAAACACGTACATGGCCACTAGGCAAGATGTTTTGTGCCTTGTTGTTCTTTTTTTTGGGGCAAAACACACACTTTGCTACTACTGTATGATTTTGTCCAAACCTCACTCAAATTGATCAGAACACATGTGTCACATGTTTTTCATTCCTTTCCGATATGTGACAAACTTTGAATGCACACTCCCAGTAAACCCAACGAAAAAACTCACATGGGCCTGTTATAGCACCACCATGAGGTTGCCTTTTGCTAAACACATTTGTGTATGTTACTCCTTCAGATTTTGTCCAAACTTCACGCAAGTCGGTACACATTATTTATGTAGTCATGTGATCAAGACCAATCTGTCAGATTTCTCATATTCCATTCCAATTGGCTTCCAAAGTCTGCAGAAGTGGTCCTGTTTGAAACAAACTGCCACAAGTCATGAACGCAGCAACCAATTGCTGTGAAACTTTGCTCACTGTAGGCCAAGGAAGGAGAGATTGGGTTGATAATGGGAGTCACGTCCAACCACGTCTGGTTGTCCCTGGCAACCAGACGTGATGTAACACTGTGATGAACTTGAACTTGGGCAGAAAGAGCGAGAGACCTGGAGAGAGAGAGAGAAAGGGGGAATAGATGGAGGTAAAGATAGAGATGGTTATTGCTTTTCTCTCTCTCTCTCTCTCTCTCTCTCTCTCTCTCTTTCCATCTGGGTACAGTGGAGCGGCTAATCGATACAAACCTCTCCTACACACACACACACACACACACACACACACACACACACACACACACACACACACACACACACACACACACACACACACACACACACATACACACACACACACACACACTTTGCCCAGTAGCCCATGATTGTGAACACACAATACAACCCATGAACTATCTGTGTGTGTGTGTGTGTGTGTGTGTGTGTGTGTGTGTGTGTGTGTGTGTGTGTGTGTGTGTGTGTGTGTGTGTGTGTGTGTGTGTGTGTGTGTGTGTGTGTGTGTGTGTGTGTGTGTGTGTGTCTATTCGCAAAACATTTTATTTACCGTACAGTGGATCATTTATTAATTATACCTATCCCCCTCTCTCTCTCTCTCTCTCTCTCTCTCTCTCTCTCTCTCTCTCTCTCTCTCTAGTGGTATTTGGGCTAAAGGACTCCAGCCGGTCAACGGTTCGCTGGAACCCCTCCCCCTGCCCTCTCTCCACTTTGACCCGGCCGACCTTTGAACTCTAACCCCCCACTCGACCCCGCCTTGGACAGTCATCCTGCCGACAATGACCCCCCCCCCCCCCCCCCCACCAGCATCATAGAGACTTCTCGACCAACAGCGAATCAGCATGGCTATAACCCCCCCAACACACACACACACACACACACACTCACTCATCCTTTTTACCCCGGGCAGAGAAGAAGAAGTGCTTTGGAAGTTTTTGGTGCTCTGGAAAAAAAAAGACAAAAGGACACATCAATCAATCACCTAATCAATCAATCAATCGATCAATCGATCGATTGATCAATCAGCGCTATGAATTGTGTTCGGGTGGACGGATGGGAGAGGTGACAGACATTTGAGCAGTGGTGTGTGTGTCTTGTGTGTGCGTGTGTGTGTGTGTGTGTGTGTGTGTGTGGGTGGGTTTGGGTGAGGTATGGGTGGGTCTGGGTGTGGGTAGGCTAGGGTGGTGTTCCCACCTCCCACCACTAGGGGGGTGGTGTTCCCACCTCCCACCACTAGGGGGGGGTGGTGTTCCCACCTCCCACCTCTAGGGGGTGGTGTCGGGTCTAAACTGGGAGGCTTTTATCGCTGCATCGCTCATCATCCTCTCTTTGCTCCTCCCACTCTGTTTTTCTTCTCCTCTTTCTATTCTCTTCATCCTGAGTGAACAGGAGTCGAAGTCATCGGTTCAAAACCCACGCCATGAAATCCACAGTGTTGATTTAGCCCCTCCCCCCGCTGTGCTCTCGGCTCTGAGCGAGCCACCGCCAGTTTCAATGCAAAGACGTAACGAGAGTTACGAGCGTAACCGAGGTTCTCCGAGTGAGGTTACGGCTGCTTTCAAAGCAGCTCGGCTGTATGTTCTTTTCCTACGATGGCTTGAGGAGAGGAGCGCTTGTTTTTTTGTTAGTTACCTCAGCGAGGCAAGTGCGCCGGCAGCGCGGGCTTGAGCTAGCCGCTTGGCGAGTTATTTGGCTGCATAGAGTGGGCAATGGCTGCACACGTGAGTCCGAGCTATTGGCAAGCCACAGTGGACGGAGTCGTCGAGCCCCTCCCCCCCCCCCCAACTCAGCCAATCACAAGCTGAGACCTCACAAACCATCCTCGGAGAAAAAAAACATAATTGCATCCCCTTGGGACGAGAGTCACGAACGTAACTAAGGTTCTACGCATTCTGGATGACTGTCAGAAAGAATGAAATATAACCTGCTAAATCTGAGAGAGTACAAATGCAACGTGTGTTCACTGTCAGAGTTAAAACATGGATGAATTAACATCAAGGGTTTTACTGTGTACAGTGGAATATTGAAAACATTGAGGAAAGTGCAATTTTGTTGTTGTAGTTGTTAGTTGTTGGACGTGCGTTGGATAGTTTAATATCTTTGTAAGATAGAGTCGGTGAAAAGTATATATTCTATATTTTTCTTCCAAGTCCGTTCAAACCTCTGGACTCTAAAATAACGGGGTAAAAAAATGTAATAAACTAAACAAAAACAACCAACAGCATGATTCAAATAGAACGCATCGCGGCTAGAGACATACAGGGGGAGCTGTTTTCATTATTGTTTTTCAGGGTTTTTTTTTTTCAATTTGTATATTTGTTAGATTTGTAGATTGAAAACAATCCCTTTAAGAAATATTGCCATTTTAAAACAATCAGTTTGAAAACATTTCTGGCAGCTTGAGCCTGCTTCTCATGTTGTTTAGAAAACAACAAGCTAAACGATTAACTTATTTTAGCCAAGCACATCCTTTAGACACGATAAAAAAGTGAATTTCTCCTGAGCTACAATTAGACACACGTGTGTACATGTATAAATATATACAGTATAAATATAAGTGAGCAGATTTTCAAAACAAAGTCAAATATTTTCTCCAGTTTCAGTTAAATAGATCATCTTAAATGGGCATGGCCCAATTTATTTGGGGACCTAGCTTCGTGATTGGCTAGGGCTCCTGGAGGTCTCTTCCAATCGGAAGCACTTATTTCCTGCAGTTGGCCAATGGGCTGGGAGAGTGTGGGATCTGGGGGGTGTGGTTAAGTCAAGAGAAGACCACCTACACCTCGCATTTGCATGCAACTCACCATTTTATAAAAGTTCTACTTTTGATTTGATTTTCTTATACTATAATATGAATATATATATATCTATATAAAATATAAATATATATATAAATGCTCTCTTATGGCCATCCAGACAGAATTGGTCAAAAGTGGTCAATTAGAGTAAATACAACTTTAAATAAACAAACAATAAAAAAGGACAAAAAACGTGCATGCTTTAGTCTTAGTGACGAGGTTGAGTCGTTAGATGATGTAGTTTTAATTAGACAAAGACAATATTATAATCCAACATCAGCAGCTTCAGTTTAGTCCAAACGAGGTGCATTCTTTTTTTTTTTAAATCAAATATCTTTTAAAAACCACTGGTTCTCAACGTTGGGTAAGCGGACCCCCGGAGGTTCTTGAGAAGTTATGGGCCTGTAACTCTCCAGAGTGTACAACAAGATGGTCTCTCCAGAGTGTACAACAAGATGGTCTCTCCAGAGTGTACAACAAGATGGTCTCTCCAGAGTGTACAACAAGATGGTACACTCTCTGTGTTAAATGGACACTGAGGATTGTACAGGGTAGATGGGGACCCCAGAGATAAAACAATTCAGGAATACTCCTAAATGATCTTGACATTTTGGCCAATAATTTGATTATCAATTAATAGCAGGGTCAAGTCGGCCGATACTGTTAATGAAAACCATATTGCTATCCAAGTTTCCAGTGGGGTTTAACTCACCTGTTATGCAGTAACTGTGATTCCGGTTGCAGATGCAGTACATTCTTATTACCTGACGTATTATGCCTACTGATGCACGTATTAGTTCAAACAACGTAAACGTAGTATTTTAAAAAAAAATTAATCAACTTGTTGACCCTTTTGAAAGCTTCCCCAGAAAACACTGATTGAATCTACTGTGGCTTTTTTCCAACTTCACATTCAAACATAAATATTAACTTAAAAAAAGTTCAGGGGCTAAAGCAAATAAAGCTGGGGGTCCTTCAAACTAAAAGCGTTGAGAATCATTGATTTAAACTCCCAGGCTGCTGTTTTCTCTCCGTCCTTTGATCTCCTCAGAAACTTTGTTCCCCCATCCTCTCCCTTCCAGACTACCTTGTTCCCCCCTCCTCTCCCTTCCAAACCAAGGTGTTCCCCCCTCCTCTCCCTTCCAAAACACCTTGTTCCCCCCTCCTCTCCCATCCAAACCATCCGTTACTGTATTTTAGACGTTTTTTTTTCATTTTGAGTTTATGTCCTCAAATTGCACATGAAGAAATGTTACGCATCAATGTGCCTTCAGCTGTGCTCTATCCTGATTGGTTAAACTGTGGTCTAAATCTGATTGGTGGAGAGCTGTGGTCTAATCCTGATTGGTGGAGAGCTGTGGTCTAATCCTGATTGGTCGAGCTGTGGTCTAGTCTCTCGGCGGAGTTAATCCCACACTTCCTTCATTTAGTCGTTGCAGTCGCATAACTTTATCCTACTATATATCAAATTATTGGAAGCATTATATAGCATGCTGCTTAGCAGAAAGGGACATTCAGAAATGTGAATTGTTTTAAAGATCAAATATGTTTTCCAGTGTGTTACTTTCAGGAGGTGGAGACTATGTAGCGTTCAGAGAGTGTGCAAGAGCCTTGCTCCTAACCTGATGAAGGTTCAGGTTAAACTATGGACAGTCAGACAGACAGACAGACAGACAGACAGACAGTCAGTCCGCCAGTCAGTCAGTCTCCATGGTAATCTAGATAAAGTAATCTGGTAATCTAGATAAAGTAATCTGGTAATCTAGATAAAGTAATCTGGTAATCTGGTCGGAGGCCCTCTCTTTTTATAATAACAGCGTTTGAGGACATGCTTTTAATTTGAAGTCTTCCTTTGCGTTTTGATTTCCTTCCCCCTGTTTCTTTACTTGTCGTTTCCCACAAATGAGGAACGAGGGAAAAGAAAATATGCAATACCTGCTTGCACTCATGTTGACGTTCACTACTAGCTCTTTATTCTGTACATTTGAATGGTTTCTCTCTCTCTCTCTTATTTTGTACACTTCAATGGTTTCTCTCGCTCTCTTATTTTGTACACTTGAATGGTTTCTTTCTCTTTTAATTTCAACCAAAGTGTTGCATCATGTGATCACATCATGTGACCGCATCATGTGACCGCCATTGAACCTTTTCTGTGGGCGGTCCCTAAACCTGGTCCGAGCCAGCCCAGTGCAGGAAGTGACACACGCGGCAGCCTAAGCCAATCAGAGTCACCTTCTTGCTCGGGATATTCCACTTACTTCCTGTTTTGTCTTCCTTATAACCTTTGACCTTACGACTGATAATCACATCCGGGTCGTTTCCTCCTGTCACTTTGTAACTTCCTGTCGGGTCACAAATCAAAGCCTTAAACAAAGTCCAGCTTCCTGTCACATGACGCCACATACAGTTAGACCACGCCCCCCACGTCTCGTCGTCGTTTAAACGACTCTCAGCCTGGTGTTGTGTTTAGAAAATGTTCCAAAAGTTTCAAAAACGTTAGAGCATTTTCCAAAATGAACAACAACAGCAAATAGCTTATTTTGCTGTGTGACACCGTCATACTAGAGTATGAAATAGTATGAAATAAGTGGTTATCGGACATTGTTCCGACAGTTTGGGGGCTGGATGGTGCGTTGATAGTGGGTTTAACCACCCAAACCCCCCCCCCGCCAGCGCGACGCTTTTATCGCTCTCTGATCTCTCCGACCCTTTAGCCATGAGTTGGGCATTATATACTTTTCCTAATGATCTGCACTATGAATATTAAATAAAAGTCGATAGTGACAAATATATACAAAATGAAACTTAAAGCTTCCAGGGCTTACAAAGACCGAAAGGGAAATGAAAACAGAACAAAAAAAGTACGTTAAAAAAATCTAAATAAGAAAAGGAAAATGAGAAAAAAAATAATAACAATTGCACGGACATTTTGTCACAAGTTGTTGTGAGGCAGCCTGGCGTTTTAGGCCAAAGTTATGCTCTGTTGCGCGATGGTGTCGCGCACCGAAAACGGTCGAACGCAAAAAAAAAACGGCCGAAAACTTAAAACGGCTGAAAATAGCCGACCTACAGCGGCAGATTGTGAGCTTGTAGGTCCGCTATTCTCGGCGCGAGACACCGCCGCGTGACCAAGTGCGAATCAGGCTTTTAATCAGCGCCTGGGCTGTGTGTTAATGAAATGATGAAAACGACAAAATTGCACCCTTTTTAAAAGAAAAAAAAACGATAAATAATCGAAGCAATAGTTTGGGCAGTGTGTTTCTGTTGTTGTGTATTGGTTCTTGTGTTTTCGTGTGAGTTTTTTTTTTTTTTTTTTTTTTTTTTAGTTGTCGGTACAGCAGTGGACAGGAAGGGGTTAAGCACTTAGCTTTGGACAACAAAGGAGGGAAAGAGCCGGCCGGGTCTCCCGTTCGGGGGCCGGACGGGACGGCCAGGTGGGCCCTGGTTGGGCCTCTGCGTTTTTTTTGAGCGATTTGTTTGTTACGTTGTTGTTGTATAGTTTTTATTAATTACACTGATTTTAAAGCTGCCCTATTTTATAATGCAGGACTTTTTGTAACATTGATTAAATGAGGAAATAACTTAGTGTTGTGAACATTTTCTGATTGTTTGTATCAAGGCCACATTTCTAGAACTTGGGATTTTCTTTTTGTCGTTGTTTTTGTTTGTATTTTTATGGGAACTGGATTTAAAGTTGAAAACTTTCCCGTTTCCCATTTTTTTGTTGTTTTCCTTTATTTTTTTTGTATGTATTTAAAGACTTCTCTTCTTTTCGATGGTATAGCATATTATTATCCCTATGCTTTAAAAGTGTAGGTTTTAAAACGTGGTGAAGAAGCCCATTGTAAATGGAGTGTGTGACAGTGATGCTGTATGTACATGAAGGTTGTTTTGTTGCTGAAGCTCAAATCTCAGTTCATTCTGAGAGAAACATTGGAAAAAGAAAAGACAAATGCGAGCGTTTTCTTTTTTTTTCTTGATTTTCTTTTCCTTAACCACATGAACCCAAGCGGTGAACCCTATTCTGCGGGTGGAACATTCGTTGAAGATAAGCCAAACCAAAGGCTCCACAACGCAGCGAGTTGTGAGCTTTGTGTAAGAGATCAGGCTATTTCTGGCTAAAAAAAAAAGAGAGATTTGGTGTAGGGGGAAAATACCAGCTGACCTAGTACACAGCCCAGGGGGGACTCCGGTCAACGAAGCATAGAGGGGGTTTGACCACTTAAACCCCGGCATACGTATCGTGGGGAAAGCTTTCGCTGAAAACAGCCGATCGACAAGCTTGTCGATCGGCTGTTTTCAGCGAAAGCTTTCCCCACAGGGACAGACAACAGAAGAGACACTAGTATAGAACCCAGAGGTACTCCGGTCAACTAAGCATGTAGGGTTTAAATGTGCTTTTTTTCATTTTTTAATTTTTTTTTTTTTTTTAATGCATTTTGAAAAAGAAACTTAAGATTTTAGGCAGCAGACAATGACATACAGCCAAAGGAAGGATGCCCCCCCCATTATTATTATAATTCTTATCATAATCATAATATTATTATGAGTATTATTATTATGATTATTATCCTGAATGCATCTGATAGGCATCGTTCTGTTCTGTTCACCATTCCACGCAGAGAAAATAAAACAGCTTGATTATGCAACATGATTCTTTTATTTTGTTTCTTTTACACTCTCTCTCTCTCTCTCTCTCTCTCTCTCTCTCTCTCTCTGCCGTCCTACGCTCTATCTCGCCACCCCCCTCACCGCTCAAGTCTCTCTCTCTCTCTCTCTCTCTCTCTCTCTCTCTCTCTCTCTCTCTCTCTCTCTCTCTCAGATCTCTCTCCATCGCAAACACACAGGTCTCAACAGGAACCTGACCTCCCCACGTTACGCCAACTCCCTGCTCCCATTTTTTATTTATTTTCTAAAAACTTCTCCATCTTTAGCTTTTTTAGCTAGCGTGGCTGGGGGAGGGGGAGGGGGGTGGGTGGAGAAGGAGGAGGATGTGGGAGGGGGGGGGCTGTTTGTTTAATGAAAATAGGCTCACTGTCAGGGTGGCGGACTGAACTTATAGACTATAAGAGCCACCCTGCTGGCAGCCACCGGTACTGCGACACAGCAGCCATGTTGGAAGACAGAGAGCGAGAGAGTCTTCCACTCTGAACTGCTGACAGAAAAACGCATTGGTAGCGTCGGATCGAGACGCTAACCCAGACGTCACTCTTTTTCTCCTCTCCTCTTCCTCAAAACGTTGGATCCGTTCATCTGACGATGATGATCAACCAGCCTGTGGAAAACAATACGAACAAACAAAGAGGTGGAACGTCCGGCCGTGAGGCCAGGCGGAGAACGACGGATGTCGGTCGTTTTAAGACGATCTCAACCCGTTTCTTCTCCTGTAATCACGTTGCGTTCCAGAACCCTGTGCAGGTACACGACTGACTGACTGACCGACCGACTGACTGACTCCTCCGGGGAGCCAGAGACATTCCGTCGGACGGTTCTTAATATATTCCATGGACTTTGCAGACAGACGCTTGTTGTGAGTGGGAATCCATAAGGAGCAGCTTCACATACTCTCACCTCCCTTCTTCTTCTTCCACTCACCTCTCTCACTCTCCATCGACCCGTCCCCCCCCCCCCGTCCCCCCCAGAGCCCCTCCCTCGCCAGCCCAGGGTTGATTTCCGATTTCTGACCAGCGTCTGAGGACTTCCTGCCTCTCCCGTTGGTAAACAGGGTTTTTGAATGAAGGCCGAAGCTTTGTGACGCCGCACATCAAAGGCCTTTGTTGTTCTTCCCATTGTCCAAATTCTTCTGGGCATTTGTTTTTAGTTTTTTTTTTTTTTTTTTGCATGTCTGTGATCTTTTCCCCTTCCAGATCTGCTGAAACCCCCCGTTCTCCTCTCCTCCTCCAGGGTTATCTGGGAGGTTTTGGAGTTCGTGGGGGGGGGGGGGGATATCGAATCGAATCAATGGGTTTTAGGACTGTGGTGAGAGAGGCAGAGGGCTTCATCAGGCTGACACCAGGGTATTATAACGCTCCCATCGGTAGAATTAGAACTTTTCAATCAACTCTAAGAGACCTTAAAGTATGTGAAAAACTCAGCGAGTCAAACTGCTGACCCGCGCTAACCGTATGTGCTTGATTGTATGCGGCAAAGCATACTTTTTTGCTAAACGCACGTCGTGCGGGCCGAATCACGCGCGTTGACAGTGCGCCGAGGGCGCGCGCCGGGATGTTCGTGCGTTGAGCCTATACGTTCTTGAGCGTGTACTTGTTCGTCACGTGCTGAACGTATAACGATCCAACAACCAGGTGGGGAGGAGCTTCAATGAATGCCTCATTGTCGACCCCTGTGCTTCTATTCCAACTGAGAACATCTATAACTGTGAAAGAACCATCGTCCTGTCCGCTTGCTTTTTCCAGGCAGACAAACAGAGAAGAATAAAGCTAGATTTATTCTTCGTTGTGCGACGTAGTCGCGCATCAAAAATATTCTATTTTCGACGCATGACTCCGTCATAAACGCTGAAGAATAAATTAGACGTGAAACGGGCAACGTATTTCTTGCCAGAAATGAAGTTCGGCAGAGTTTCAGCTTCACCCAGCCGATGGCTGATGCTCAGATGGACGTTTTGCTAATCCTAAAACAATGAGTAACTTCTTCTGAAGTACGCTGCCCGCTTCATAGTACATATCTGGGGTCACGGATGGATTATGGGAGGGTTCGACGCTCAGGGGCCCTTGAGCCGCGAGGCCCTTCAACAATGTATTAAAAATGTATTATAGGTTGACGCTCGTACTGATGAATTGAGTACAATGGACCACAATGGAAACAAGTCCCAATGGGGCTTTTTTTTTGGTTTGTTATCCATTTAGCAAAGCCTTTTGACTACCTTTACTGATAACAAACCTGCTGATAAAGTATCAATCAATAAAAAGAATATGTGGGCCCCTCAGCCTTTACAGTAGAGAGCCCCTCCTATATGGTTGTAACAGGGCCCCTAGGGGCCCTATAAGGCCCCTTTTATCATGGTTCCTCAGGCCCCTGACAGTCTCAACCACTTAAACCCCAGCATCCTTATTGGGAGGAAAGCTTTCACAGAAAATAGCAGGTCGACAAGCTTGCCGATCTGCTATTTTCAGTGAAAGCCTTCCCCACAATAACAAAAGACAGAAATACACTAGTATAGAACCCTGAGGGACTTCGGTCAACCAGGCTTTAAGTGCTTTATCCATCCCTGACCTCCCTGTTTGGGGAGCCGTTTGGGGGGCCTCCCTGTTTGGGGGGCCTCCCTGTCATGAAGGCCGGGGAAACATTGAAGCTTTTCCCACAATGCTGGACTGTCAAACCTAACTGTACACTGTCACTGTTCCTGCTGTAACACTGTGACCGAAACACACTCTCACTCCCACAACGCACTGTAGGGAGTCCATGGGACAAATGTGACCTGACGGGGGTCCCCTTCACGTCATTTGACGCAGAGTCGCCGTGCCGATTGTTGCAAAGTCTGCTTCAGCCGACTCGGTGCCGTTCGAGTTACGTCCCGATAGGGACGGAATCGTACCTCATCGTCCTCCCTTAGACAACATGTGACGTGACTTATTTTCTATCCATCACACACCCCGTGATATTTCAGTTTTTGTCGCATTCCTAAGCCAATAATTTGATGACCGACTGTAATATGCTAATGACAAATTATTGGCTTAGGGATAAGACTCCATGAATTCAAGGCTTCATGGGGGGTGTAATTGATTGAAAATAAGTAATGTTTTGGGAGAACTACGTTTGAGAGTGAGAATGCGTTGGTCACGGTTCCTGCTGTAATGTCGCTGTAAACATGACATGGTGCTAAGTGTCTGACCGGAGCCACAGACCAGGACGTTACCAAGACAACAGACCACAACAAAACACCCAAATGAGACGATTCATGCTTTCCTGACAGCCAATCAAAGCATAGCAGTCTAATCTGCATGAGATCTATGCACTGATCCAACATTAACCACGATCATAATATGCAAACGCACGCAGAGCGCAGCGCGCGCTGCCCGCAGTATGGCGCGCGTGCGTGTGTGCGTGCGTGTGGACTGTGGTATCTAACTTTGTTAAAAATTCAAGCCTCTGCCTTCTTTTTTTGTGATAAAAAAAAAAACTTTGTGTTGATTTTTTCCGAGATCCCAGCTTAATATAAAAAGGACTTGTGTACGAGTTATTATACCTTGAAAAATCAAAAAGAGAAAACGGAAACATTTTAACGCAAACCAGCATATTAACGATGATGATGATGATGATATATTGAAAAAAAGAATTCAAATGTAGTGCCTGTGAAAACTCTGTATTATAAACCATGCTCTGTGAAATACTGATGAAACGTCCAGTAATAATAATGATGTTTGTAACTTGTTTCTGAAAAACACCAGTTTAGCCTTTTTTGCTGTCATGTGGTCAGATCTCAGTCTGACCACTAGCTAACGATGTACCAGTACATGATACTTAATTAATTACTGCATGCTGATCTATCCCATAATCGCCTAGTAAAAAGCTGTTACCAAGACAACAAACAAACTGAGAAAAAAAAAACTATCAGAATGTTACGTTAATCTCTCTCTCGCTCTCTCTCTCTCTCTCTCTCTCTCTCTCTCTCTCTCTCTCTCTCGCTCTCTATCTCATTCTCTCTTGTTCTCTCTCTCTCTCTCTCTTTCTCTCTTTCTTTCTCTCTCTCT
>NW_027660394.1:60000-62500 GCF_963280865.1 Gymnoscopelus braueri | reverse complement strand
CATTCGTCTGTTTGTTTTTCCATCAGGATCCAACTGAGATGTGAAATCTGAACCCTTGTGCCTCTTAACAACACAAACACACACACACACACACACACACACACACACACACACACACACACACACACACACACACACACACACACACACTATCGATATCGATATCGTTACCTAGACAACCAACCAACAACAACACACTCCATCTCTCTGCGTCTGTTCTGTCCGTTATGTCCCATGGTCCTCTCTGTTGTAGTTCTGACTGTCCCATGATCCTCTCTGTTGTAGTTCTGACTGTCCCATGATCCTCTCTGTTGTAGTTCTGACTGTCCCATGATCCTCTCTGTTGTAGTTCTGACTCTTGTTGTGAGATTTGTAGGGTTTTGTGTTGTCTTCTGTGTTTGTTTTATTTTTATTTGGTTTTATAATCTGACTCTGGGTCAGTTTGTTTATAATCTGACTGTGGGTCTCTCCGCCCATCTAGTGACATCACTTCCTGTCCAGGCAGAAACCACATGATGCATTTCCTATGCAACGATGACTTTAAGAAACAGAAACACACTAATAATAAAGATGCTTCAAGCTGGAATACACTGTGTGTCTGATCTGTGTTCAATGCATCACGTCTGACTGCTCTGTGTTCAATTCCTCATGTCTGACTGCTCTGTGTTCAATTCATCATGTCTGACTGCTCTGTGTTCAATTCATCACGTCTGACTGCTCTGTGTTCAATTCATCACGTCTGACTGCTCTGTGTTCAAGTCATCATGTCTGACTGCTCTGTGTTCAATTCATCACGTCTGACTGCTCTGTGTTCAATTCATCACGTCTGACTGCTCTGTGTTCAATTCATCACGTCTGACTGCTCTGTGTTCAATTCATCATGTCTGACTGCTCTGTGTTCAATTCATCATGTCTGACTGCTCTGTGTTTAATTCATCATGTCTGACTGCTCTGTGTTCAATTCATCATGTCTGACTGCTCTGTGTTCAATTCATCATGTCTGACTGCTCTGTGTTCAATTCATCATGTCTGACTGTGTCTCATAGACGTATAAAGGTAGAGGCGTCTGTATCTCATAGACGTATAAAGGTAGACACGCCTCCTCCGGCTCTGAGGTGTCTGTATTTCGGGCGGCATTTTGGAGAAGGCAAGCTTCCTGACTACTGGCCAATCACAGTGCGTCTTTTCCGGGACTTGTCAGAATGTAGTTGTTTAAAAACATAACATATTTTATACATATAGATTCTGACAAGTCCCGGAAAAGACGCGCTGTGATTGGCCAGTAGTCAGGAAGCAATGAACTGCAGAGGCCAATGAGGTGTCTAGGTTTCTATATCTATGCTGTGTACGGTGTCGCACAACAGTGATGTCTTATGGTATTTTTACTTTACTGGAGTATTTCCAGTTTTCAGTACTTTTACTTCTACTCCATTACATCTCAGAGGCAAATATTATACTTTTACTCCACTACAATTATTTGAAAACTTTAGTTACTCTATTACTTTGTAGATTTGGATTAATATTACAAAACATACATTAACCACTTTGACCCATTTGAAAGTAGCAGATCTACAAGCTCACAATGCATCGCGACGCATTGTGAGCTTGTATATCTGCTATTTTAAAAAGATTTTTAGGACTTTTTTTTTTGTACTTTTACTTTTGGTACTTTAAAGAGGTGGTGCCATGGTTTTGCACTTTTTCTGTCTTTCATGTGTCTATGAGGTTGATAGAACTTCATTAAGCCCCCTGGTGGTGTTTTTATGGTGTTTTATGTCTTCTCTGACTATTTTGAGTTTCTTCCTGGAGGCTGAAACCTTGAGGGTCAAACGTGTCAATAGAGAAACAGCGCTTTAGTGACATAGTAAAAATATACCCTCCCCCTCATTATCATAACACAACAGGTGTGGGCATGAGGAGGAGGAGGGACTAGGACAGGTGGGTGGTGCTAAGGTGGTGGAGGAGGTGCTAAGGTGAGAACCAGGTATACTTAATGAACTGGAGGCGTGTCCACATAAAAACATAATTTTAACAATTTCTGTACACTTTTCCTCCTAGCATAACCATAATACCTGATGATTATGTTTTAGGGGGGGGGAATCACTGAAAATCACGGCACCCCGTCTTTAAGTAGATTTTGATAACAATACTTTTACTCAAGTCAATTTAGAATTTCTGACTTTTACCTATAAGGTATAACAGAGCATTTCCACCACCGCACCATCAGGAGCACTATGCTGATGTCAGCTGTCTCAGAAAGAGAGAGTGAGTGTGTGTGTGTGTGTGTGTGTGTGTGTGTGTGTGTGTGTGTGTGTGTGTGTGCGTGTGTGTGTGCGTGTGTGTGTGTGTGTGTGTGTGTGCACGTGCGTGTGCGTGTGTGTGTGTGTGTGTGTGGTGAACTCGTCTCCCCCATGAGGGGGGTCGTGGGGGTATTGCCCCCCCCCCACCATATCATGTTTCATGTTCCAGGAGACGACCGCAAGAAGAGCTGTGAATAATT
>NW_027660394.1:50000-55000 GCF_963280865.1 Gymnoscopelus braueri | reverse complement strand
CATATAATTGTAGCAGAGTAAAACAAGTATAATATGTACCTCTGAGATGTAGTGGTATAAGTAACAAAAGATGGATTTTCTCAAGTAAAGTCTCAAAGTAAAAGTATGTTAAGTACAGTAGGCCTACTTGAGCTATAACCTACTAAAGGCCTTTGCAGACAGGGTGCGATTAGTCAATCAGTTTTTACCGCATGCAAAAAGACGCACCAATCGAACTGGGTTCGATTGGAAAAAAAAACGCATCGCCACGCGGTAAATTCGGAGCCGGTGTGCATGAGGTCATTGAGAACCATGTGTTCATTTAAAAAAATTATATTGTCCGTTTTTTCCGTGTGAAAAATCGCACAGCAGTGTGTCTACGTAGGTGGTGCACCTCCTACTGACACACACGCGTGTACAGTGCATGCGCGCGTGTGTGTGTGTGTGTGTGTGTGTGTGTGTGTGTGTGTGTGTGTCTGTGTGTGTGTGTGTGTGTGTGTGTGTGTGTGTGTGTGTGTGTGTGTGTGTCTGTGTGTGTGTGTGTGTGTGTGTGTGTGTCTGTGTCTGTGTCTGTGTGTGTGTGTGTGTGTGTGCGTGCGTGCGTGCGTGCGTGCGTGCGTGTGTGTGTGTGTGCGTGTGTGTGTGTGTGTGTGTGCGTGTGTGTGTGTGTGTGTGTGTGTGTGTGTGTGTGTGTGTGTGTGTGTGTGTGTGTGTGTGTGTGTGTGTGGCTCCACTGTCACACCGCAGTGTGTCTACGTAGGTGGTGCACCTCCTTCCCGTAGCTGGGCCCTGGGTTGGCTCCCATAGAGTCAGTTTGCTTGTCACTCGTTCCAGGTGCCTGACAGAGTGACATGTTTAGTATGAAGCCTTATTACTGTTCAGAGGTTCTCAAAGTGGGGTCCGGGGACCCCCAGGGGCCCTTAAATGGGTTCCAAGGGGTCCCCAGAAAAATGAGTTAATGTAGCGTCAAACTCAGTTGAACCACTTTAAACCTAGAAAAAACAGCCATTTATAAATAGTAGATCTAACAGCTCACAACATATATATATATACTGTATATATATGTGTGTTTTGAATAGTTTTTAAACAACAAAAATGTTGCATGAGGCGGGTCAAATATTTTCAGATGGGGGTCCACGGCCAAATAGCTTCTTCTTTTTTTTGGGAGTCATTGACATGAAAATATTTAGAATCAGTCTTACTGTTCAGAAGACTTCATTGTTCTATGAATCCTATACTTCATTACATTTATTCTACATTGTATCTGATCTCAGAGCAGATTGGCAGACAGACAGTCAATATGAGGTTCAGCTGTCCACATCACCTGATTAGAATTGATGTGCACGCTCGTGCGTGCGTGCGTGCGTGCGTGCGTGCGTGCGTGTGTGTGCATGCATGCGCGTGCGTACGTGTGTGTGTGTGTGTGTGTGTGTGTGTGTGTGTGTGTGTGTGTGTGTGTGCATTCATTCATACATTAAGTGCGTGCGTGTGCATGCATGCGCGTGCGTACGTGTGTGTGTGTGTGTGTGTGTGTGTGTGTGTGTGTGTGTGTGTGTGTGTGTGTGTGTGTGTGTGTGTGTGTGTGTGTGTGTGTGTGTGTGTGTGTGTGTGTGTGTGTGTGTGTGTGTGTGTGTGTGTGTGTGTGTGCATTCATTCATACATCAAGTGAGCTAATCTGGAATTTTATGTCTGCCAGTGAAACAGATCATTAAATTGCCTGTTGTGTTGCATTGTGTTGTGTATTGTTCTGTTGATTTCCACACTTAGATCAGCTAACACAGGAATGCTGACAGAACTTTTTCTAAAACACCCTGGACAACGCTCCACACGTCCTAGACTCTTCTCTCTTCTCTAAAACACCCTGGACAACGCTCCACGCGTCCTAGACTCTTCTCTCTTCTCTAAAACACCCTGGACAACGCTCCACACGTCCTAGACTCTTCTCTCTTCTCTAAAACACCCTGGACAACGCTCCACACGTCCTAGACTCTTCTCTCTTCTCTAAAACACCCTGGACAACGCTCCACACGTCCTAGACTCTTCTCTCTTCACTAAAACACCCTGGACAACGCTCCACAGGTCCTAGACTCTTCTCTCTTCTCTAAAACACCCTGGACAACGCTCCACACGTCCTAGACTCTTCTCTCTTCTCTAAAACACCCTGGACAACGCTCCACATGTCCTAAACTCTTCTCTCTTCACTAAAACACCCTGCATGGACAACGCTCCACACGTCCTAGACTCTTCTCACTTCTCTAAAACACTCTGGACAACGCTCCACACGTCCTAGACTCTTCTCTCTTTTCTAAAACAACCTGGACAACGCTCCACACGTCCTACACTCTTCTCTCGTCTCTAAAACACCCTGGACAACGCTCCACACGTCCTAGACTCTTCTCTCGTCTCTAAAACACCCTGGACAACGCTCCACAGGTCCTAGACTCTTCTCTCTTCTCTAAAACACCCTGGACAACGCTCCACACCTCCTAGACTCTTCTCTCTTCTCTAAAACACCCTGGACAACGCTCCACACCTCCTAGACTCTTCTCTCTTCTCTAAAACACCCTGGACAACGCTCCACACCTCCTAGACTCTTCTCTCTTCTCTAAAACACCCTGGACAACGCTCTACACGTCCTAGACTCTTCTCTCTTCTCTAAAACACCCTGGACAACGCTCCACACGTCCTAGACTCTTCTCTCTTCTCTAAAACACCCTGGACAACGCTCCACACCTCCTAGACTCTTCTCTCTTCTCTAAAACACCCTGGACAACGCTCCACACGTCCTAGACTCTTCTCCCTTCTCTAAAACACCCTGGACAACGCTCCACACCTCCTAGACTCTTCTCTCTTCTGACTCCCAAACTGTGGCATAAACTCTCCACTGTAGTCAGAACTATAGCCTCACTCCTCATTTTAAAAGTAGGCCTAATATACGTGAATACATGGAAGCTGTATTTACAAGGTGTGTGTGTGTGTGTGTGTGTGTGTGTGTGTGTGTGTGTGTGTGTGTGTGTGTGTGTGTGTGTGTGTGTGTGTGTGTGTGTGTGTGTGTGTGTGTGTGTGTGTGTGTGTGAGAGAGGGTGTGCGTGTGAGAGGGTGTGCGTGAATGCGTGTGTGTGTGTGTGCGTGTGCGTGCGTGTGCGTGTGTGTGTGTGTGTGTGTGTGTGTGTGTGTGTGTGTGTGTGTGTGTGCGCGTGCGTGTGAGAGGATGTGCGTGAATACATGTGTCTGCGTGTGTGTGTGTGTGCGTGTGTGCGATGTGCGTACAGGGACAGTGTGTGTGCCTGAGGCTCGGCTGGACGAGCGCCCAAATCTCATTAGTGACGGTGTCAGAAGAAGGAGGGTGTTGTGATCACATATGTGTCCCGTTAAAGGGTGTGACCTTCCAGAAGGCCACAGCACCTCAGCCTGCTGCTAAACTACACCGTTTCTGCTGCTATACTACACCGTTTCTGCTGCTAAACTACACTGTTTCTGCTGCTAAACTACACCGTTTCTGCTGCTAAACTACACCGTTTCTGCTGCTAAAATACAACGTTTCTGCTGCTAAACTACACCGTTTCTGCTGCTAAAATACAACGTTTCTGCTGCTAAACTACACCGTTTTTGCTGCTAAACTACACCGTTTCTGCTGCTAAACTACACCGTTTCTGCTGTTAAACTACACCGTTTCTGCTGCTAAAATACACCGTTTCTGCTGCTAAACTACACCGTTTCTGCTGCTACACTACACGGTTTCTGCTGCTAAACTACACCGTTTCTGCTGCTAAACTACACCGTTTCTGCTGCTAAACTACACCGTTTCTGCTGCTAAACTACACAGTTTCTGCTGTTAAACTACACTGTTTCTGCTGCTAAAATACACCGTTTCTGCTGCTAAACTACACCGTTTCTGCTGCTAAACTACACAGTTTCTGCTGCTAAACTACACCGTTTCTGCTGCTAAACTACACCGTTTCTGCTGCTAAACTAAACCGTTTCTGCTGCTAAACTACACCGTTTCTGCTGCTACACTACACGGTTTCTGCTGCTAAACTATACCGTTTCTGCTGCTAAACTACACCGTTTCTGCTGCTACACTACACGGTTTCTGCTGCTAAACTACACAGTTTTTGCTGCTAAACTACACCGTTTCTGCTGCTAAACTAAACCGTTTCTGCTGCTAAACTACACCGTTTCTGTTGCTAAACTACACAGTTTCTGCTGCTAAACTAAACCGTTTCTGTTGCTAAACTACACCGTTTTTGCTGCTAAACTACACCGTTTCTGCTGCTAAACTAAACGCACACACACGGCCCGCCGAAACACATTTAGTCGACTAAATCAGCTGTGGATTTAGTCGACTTAAATCTTATGATATTTAGTCAACTAAAAATAGACAAAAACTATAACACTTCAGATGACTAAAACTAAATTTGCTGTAAAAATGAACACTGGAAGGGGCACGGTGGCGCAGTCAGTCGGTCACCTCACAGCTATAAGGTCCTGGGTTCGATTCCTGCCGAAGACGCTGCATGGGCGCTGGGGGGCGTGTCCTCTCCTCCGTGCCATCAGTGCCCATACCCTAGGTGGGGTTGGTGAAAGGGCCTTTCTGTGTGGAGTTTGCATGTTCCCCCCGTGTCCCCTAGGGTAGGAACCCTCACTAAAAACATGCAGTAATCCTGGTCTCTATACTGCCTCCCCCTGGTCAGCCGGGGAGCCTGATGGAGGGGAAAGGAACTGGTTGGAATAACGGGTTCCTTCCACACGCTACGTCCTACCGGGGAAACTCCCCCCTGTCAGGTGATAAGAAGCTACGTCCTACCGGGGAAACTACCCCCTGTCAGGTGATAAGAAGCTACGTCCTACCAGGGAAACTCCCCCCTGTCAGGTGATAAGAAGCTACGTCCTACCAGGGAAACTCCTCCCTGTCAGGTGATAAGAAGCTACGTCCTACCAGGGAAACTCCTCCCTGTCAGGTGATAAGAAACTACGTCCTACCGGGGAAACTCCTCCCTGTCAGGTGATAAGAAGCTACG
>NW_027660394.1:0-42500 GCF_963280865.1 Gymnoscopelus braueri | reverse complement strand
ATGACTACCAACAGCAGATGAACAAAATAACAAAGTCCTCTAAACAAACAAACAAACTAGAACAGTGAGCCCACTAAAACAAATAAAACGGTGAATAAATAACCAGACATGCAGGAAGTCATTTATATCAGGGGGGCCTTTTGTTTGTATATATACACTTTAAAAACCCACCCAGTGTGCCCACCCAGTGTGAAGTGGGCGGTGTGGTCATCACAGTGATGGAAGCTCACTTTAAAAAAAAGTGCATAGTCCTATTTATAGGTTATTAATGTCATCATGTGTCTCGCTAGCCAATCACAGTGCTGGATAGAGTCAGCCAATAGAGTCAGCCAATCACAGTACAGCTAGGGGTGTACTAATGAGCCAATCACAGTACAGCAAATGTGTACTAATGAGGTGTCCCAACCCCACTTATAGGGGCGGCTACACCGCCCAAAAATACATATAAGTTTTCTTTTACAAAAAAAATCCAAAAATCCAACAAAAAAAAATTATCCTCCCCACCACCAGGGGGGGCTGCAGCCTTTACAGCCCCATGGTTCCTGCACCGCTGTAAATAACATGATAATTCTATGGACGATGAATGAATGACTGTATGAATGGAGAACCCTGCAGCCGCACCTGTTGACCGTAAATAACATGGTTATATGGATCGGCCGCACGCAGAGGCGTGGTTTCAGAAAGAATAGAGGGTGGCAAAGATTCCACTGAAGCCATTTACAAAATTGTGAAAATGTTGGATCTAACAAGCTCACAACTGTATAATGTTTTTGTGAGGCACCGTTATTTATTTTATTAGTTATTAGTAGTTATTAGTTGTCATTACACACACATCCATGCCTTGGTTGTCCCACACGATCCACCGTAGTCTGTAGTCTGTAGTTTGTAGTCTGTAGTCTGTAGTCCGTAGTCTGCTAAACAGACCAACAGCTGTTATGTGTTTTTTTCAAGTCCTGGAAAAGACGCGCTGTGATTGGCTAGTAGGCTACAGTCACTTTGATTGGCAGTTGTGCCAAATGTTCACCCCAAAACATGATTGACGAGACTACGGCAGCTCGTGTGGGACGACCAAGGCCTGGATGTGTGTGTAATGACAACTAACAACACATTCATGAGAAATATTTAAGTCATTTCCAAAAAATGTGCTACCTTGGGAGGGAAAAAAAATGTTTGTCCTATAATGACATGCCCACCATGGCTTAACAGTGGTTAATAATGCTATGGTTGCACACCTGAAAACACAGATCTGTGTCACATGGACTGAGAAACACTCGGTGTTGATCTGAAATCAGACTGATCTGCAAAACACATTCAGAGTTGGAGGAAAATATGCATAAAAGAAGTGAATTTGAGATTAACACATTCACTGCCAGGTATTATTCATCCACTTCATCCGCTGGTGCCAGCGTTTTTTTTACCTTGTTTTGACGATCTTTGGTGAGCCGCAGAAACCACCACGTGCACGCTGATGTAAACACAGAGTGTCTGGGGGGAGGGTCTCGTCTATCCACCGGAGATTCTTTTTTTTTACCGCAATCGGCCATTTTGTTGCTATCGCCCGTCGAAAACGGCTCGTTTTCACAACAACAAAAAATGAATTCCTAATATAGGACTGGGACGGAAGTGACGTTTTTTGGGATGACGTCACATCTGTCCATTCCTTCTATCAGAGTCGAGGGATCATTCCTAAGTTGCGTTAGAGTACTGACAATTGGAAATACTCCAGTAAAGTAAAAATCACACCCAGTGTGAAGTGGGCGGTGTGGTCATCACAGCGGTCATCATAGTGATGGAAGCTCACTTTAAAAAAAAAATGATTTTTTTGAAGTGCATAATCCTATTTATAGGTTATTAATGTCATCATGTGTCTCGCTAGCCAATCACAGTGCTGAATAGAGTCAGCCAATAGAGTCAGCCAATCACAACCCTAGGGGTGTACTAATGAGCCAATCACAATACAGCTAATGAGGTGTCCCAACCCCACTTATAGGGGCGGCTACACCGCCCCAAAAATACCTAAAAACTGTACTTAAGTACAGTACTTGAGTAAATGTACTTAGTTACTTTACACCACTGGCTGTGGAACAGCAGAACAGCTCTCCTTTCACCTTTAGGACACTTTGTCCTGGATACTTTGAACCACCTGAACCCTAGCAGTGTCCCTACTCTGGGGACGTATACATCCGCTATGCTTCGTGAGCTTGTAGATCTGCTAGACCGATTCTCTTCAGAGAGAATTGGTGTAGAGGGGAAAGAAAAATGAGCGGATTAAGTACAGAGTCCTGGGGAACCTCAGACAATAAAATCACTTCTCTTTCTCAATTGTTCTGCTTATCGTGTGTGTGTGTGTGCGTGCGTGCGTGCGTGCGTGCGTGCGTGCGTGCGTGTGTGTGTGCGTGTGTGTGTGTGTGTGTGTGTCAGTTCTAGTCTTAGTTCTACTGGATCTCTTCTCCACTAGTCTTAGTTCTACTGGATCTCTTCTCCACTAGTCTTAGTTCTACTGGATCTCTTCTCCACTAGTCTTAGTTCTACTGGATCTCTTCTCCACTAGTATTAGTTCTACTGGATCTCTTCTCCACTAGTCTTAGTTCTACTGGATCTCTTCTCCACTAGTCTTAGTTCTACTGGATCTCTTCTCCACTAGTCTTAGTTCTACTGGATCTCTTCTCCACTAGTATTAGTTCTACTGGATCTCTTCTCCACTAGTCTTAGTTCTACTGGATCTCTTCTCCACTAGTCTTAGTTCTACTGGATCTCTTCTTCACTAGTCTTAGTTCTACTGGATCTCTTCTCCACTAGTCTTAGTTCTACTGGATCTCTTCAACACTAGTCTTAGTTCTACTGGATCTCTTCAACACTAGTCTTAGTTCTACTGGATCTCTTCAACACTAGTCTTAGTTCTACTGGATCTCTTCAACACTAGTCTTAGTTCTACTGGATCTCTTCAACACTAGTCTTAGTTCTACTGGATCTCTTCAACACTAGTCTTAATTCTACTGGATCTCTTCAACACTAGTCTTAGTTCTACTGGATCTCTTCAACACTAGTCTTAGTTCTACTGGATCTCTTCAACACTAGTCTCGCGTGGCCAGACTGCTTCCTCCCACAATGTTAAAATGTTTCCGGTCATACAGTCTGGGACTCAGAATCTCTGATCATGATTAAAATGTGAAGCGGATGTGAAGCCTCCCCCCACTTCCGTTTCGTCTTTACAGTCGCGCAAATTTTATCATAATATAAATCAAAATCACCTAAGTATATATAGCTTGCTGCTTAGCAGAAATGGACATTGAAAACTAAAATGCAATTATTTAAAAATATATATTTTCGTGAACGTAAGTGCCAGTTTCCTCTCTCGGATTTCAGGAGGTGTAGATCCCGACTCTATATAACATTCGGAGATTGTGGAATAGTTGTATGGCTACTCGAGACTACTTCTCCACTAGTCTTAGTTCTACTGGATCTCTTCTCCACTAGTCTTAGTTCTACTGGATCTCTTCTCCACTAGTCTTAGTTCTACTGGATCTCTTCTCCACTAGTCTTAGTTCTACTGGATCTCTTCTCCACTAGTCTTAGTTCTACTGGATCTCTTCTCCACTAGTCTTAGTTCTACTGGATCTCTTCTCCACTAGTCTTAGTTCTACTGGATCTCTTCAACACTAGTCCTAGTTATACTGGATCTCTTCAACACTAGTCTTAGTTCTACTGGATCTCTTCAACACTAGTCTTAGTTCTACTGGATCTCTTCTCCACTAGTCTTAGTTCTACTGGATCTCTTCAACACTAGTCTTAGTTCTACTGGATCTCTTCAACACTAGTCCTAGTTCTACTGGATCTCTTCAACACTAGTCTTAGTTCTACTGGATCTCTTCAACACTAGTCCTAGTTCTACTGGATCTCTTCAACACTAGTCTTAGTTCTACTGGATCTCTTCAACACTAGTCTTAGTTCTACTGGATCTCTTCTCCACTAGTCTTAGTTCTACTGGATCTCTTCTCCACTAGTCTTAGTTCTACTGGATCTCTTCTCCACTAGTCTTAGTTTTACTGGATCTCTTCAACACTAGTCTTAGTTCTACTGGATCTCTTCAACACTAGTCTTAGTTCTACTGGATCTCTTCTCCACTAGTTTTAGTTCTACTGGATCTCTTCTCCACTAGTCTTAGTTCTACTGGATCTCTTCAACACTAGTCTTAGTTCTACTGGATCTCTTCAACACTAGTCTTAGTTCTACTGGATCTCTTCAACACTAGTCTTAGTTCTACTGGATCTCTTCAACACTAGTCTTAATTCTACTGGATCTCTTCAACACTAGTCTTAGTTCTACTGGATCTCTTCAACACTAGTCTTAGTTCTACTGGATCTCTTCAACACTAGTCTTAGTTCTACTGGATCTCTTCTCCACTAGTCTTAGTTCTACTGGATCTCTTCAACACTAGTCTTAGTTCTACTGGATCTCTTCAACACTAGTCTTAGTTCTACTGGATCTCTTCAACACTAGTCTTAGTTCTACTGGATCTCTTCAACACTAGTCTTAATTCTACTGGATCTCTTCAACACTAGTCTTAGTTCTACTGGATCTCTTCAACACTAGTCTTAATTCTACTGGATCTCTTCAACACTAGTCTTAGTTCTACTGGATCTCTTCAACACTAGTCTTAGTTCTACTGGATCTCTTCTCCACTAGTCTTAGTTCTACTGGATCTCTTCAACACTAGTCTTAGTTCTACTGGATCTCTTCAACACTAGTCTCGCGTGGCCAGACTGCTTCCTCCCACAATGTTCAAATGTTTCCGGTCATACAGTCTGGGACTCAGAATCTCTGATCATGATTAAAATGTGAAGCGGATGTGAAGCCTCCCCCCACTTCCGTTTCGTCTTTACAGTCGCGCAAATTTTATCATAATATAAATCAAAATCACCTAAGTATATATAGCTTGCTGCTTAGCAGAAATGGACATTGAAAACTAAAATGCAATTATTTAAAAATATATATTTTCGTGAACGTAAGTGCCAGTTTCCTCTCTCGGATTTCAGGAGGTGTAGATCCCGACTCTATATAACATTCGGAGATTGTGGAATAGTTGTATGGCTACTCGAGACTACTTCTCCACTAGTCTTAGTTCTACTGGATCTCTTCTCCACTAGTCTTAGTTCTACTGGATCTCTTCTCCACTAGTCTTAGTTCTACTGGATCTCTTCTCCACTAGTCTTAGTTCTACTGGATCTCTTCTCCACTAGTCTTAGTTCTACTGGATCTCTTCTCCACTAGTCTTAGTTCTACTGGATCTCTTCAACACTAGTCCTAGTTCTACTGGATCTCTTCAACACTAGTCCTAGTTCTACTGGATCTCTTCAACACTAGTCTTAGTTCTACTGGATCTCTTCAACACTAGTCTTAGTTCTACTGGATCTCTTCTCCACTAGTCTTAGTTCTACTGGATCTCTTCAACACTAGTCTTAGTTCTACTGGATCTCTTCAACACTAGTCCTAGTTCTACTGGATCTCTTCAACACTAGTCTTAGTTCTACTGGATCTCTTCAACACTAGTCCTAGTTCTACTGGATCTCTTCAACACTAGTCTTAGTTCTACTGGATCTCTTCAACACTAGTCTTAGTTCTACTGGATCTCTTCTCCACTAGTCTTAGTTCTACTGGATCTCTTCTCCACTAGTCTTAGTTCTACTGGATCTCTTCTCCACTAGTCTTAGTTTTACTGGATCTCTTCAACACTAGTCTTAGTTCTACTGGATCTCTTCAACACTAGTCTTAGTTCTACTGGATCTCTTCTCCACTAGTTTTAGTTCTACTGGATCTCTTCTCCACTAGTCTTAGTTCTACTGGATCTCTTCAACACTAGTCTTAGTTCTACTGGATCTCTTCAACACTAGTCTTAGTTCTACTGGATCTCTTCAACACTAGTCTTAGTTCTACTGGATCTCTTCAACACTAGTCTTAATTCTACTGGATCTGTTCTCCACTAGTCTTAGTTCTACTGGATCTCTTCTCCACTAGTCTTAGTTCTACTGGATCTCTTCAACACTAGTCTTAGTTCTACTGGATCTCTTCAACACTAGTCTTAGTTCTACTGGATCTCTTCAACACTAGTCTTAGTTCTACTGGATCTCTTCTCCACTAGTCTTAGTTCTACTGGATCTCTTCAACACTAGTCTTAGTTCTACTGGATCTCTTCAACACTAGTCTTAGTTCTACTGGATCTCTTCAACACTAGTCTTAGTTCTACTGGATCTCTTCAACACTAGTCTCGCGTGGCCAGACTGCTTCCTCCCACAATGTTCAAATGTTTCCGGTCATACAGTCTGGGACTCAGAATCTCTGATCATGATTAAAATGTGAAGCGGATGTGAAGCCTCCACCCACTTCCGTTTCGTCTTTACAGTCGCGCAAATTTTATCATAATATAAATCAAAATCACCTAAGTATATATAGCTTGCTGCTTAGCAGAAATGGACATTGAAAACTAAAATGCAATTATTTAAAAATATATATTTTCGTGAACGTAAGTGCCAGTTTCCTCTCTCGGATTTCAGGAGGTGTAGATCCCGACTCTATATAACATTCGTAGATTGTGGAATAGTTGTATGGCTACTCGAGACTACTTCTCCACTAGTCTTAGTTCTACTGGATCTCTTCTCCACTAGTCTTAGTTCTACTGGATCTCTTCTCCACTAGTCTTAGTTCTACTGGATCTCTTCTCCACTAGTCTTAGTTCTACTGGATCTCTTCTCCACTAGTCTTAGTTCTACTGGATCTCTTCTCCACTAGTCTTAGTTCTACTGGATCTCTTCTCCACTAGTCTTAGTTCTACTGGATCTCTTCTCCACTAGTCCCTCTCTAACATTTAGTTTTTATTTGTTGACGATATTGTCAATATATTTAGTCATAGTTCTGGTCATCATAGCTTAGTTTTCATCAGTGAATAAAATAGTTTTCGTCAGTGAAAAAAGTCTATAATAAAAATTAACTAAAATTAACACATATTCTTAAATGAACTTGATTTGACTTGGTTCAGGTTGTTGAAAGGTTAGTCACTTGAAATCACTTTCTAGAGACCAGTATATAGAAACACTGCCTCCTGTGGGAAGAAAGGAGAACTGCAACCAGAGAGAGAGACAATTCAGAATTGGCATTCTACCAGAAAACAAACACACACACACACACACACACACACACACACACACACACACACACACACACACACACACACACACACACACACACACACACACACACACACACTCACTTGTGGTTGACGTAGATGCATTAAGACCTAGAACAATTTGAAGCATGTGTGTGTGTGTGTGTGTGTGTGTGTGTGTGTGTGTGTGTGTGTGTGTGTGTGTGTGTGTGTGTGTGTGTGTGTGTGTGTGTGTGTGTGTGTGTGTGGTTTGTTAATGGTACATAAACAGCAGTTAGTTAACACACAACAGCTGGTTAAACCACAAACACACACAGCCCACCATAATAAAATACATTAGTGTTAATGGAACTCTCCAGAAGGTACAAACGGTTCTATATGGACCCTTCAGGGTTCTACGTCTTCAGCAGGGACAGAGCTGCATGATGAGAAGCAGTGGTGGAAAAAACACTCAAATGTTTTACTCAAGTAAAAGTATCAATACTGCATTTGAATGAATTTTAGAATCCGCTGGCTGCAAAAAACTGTGGCCGCGCACAACCTGCGTTTAACAGCGGCCAGCCAACTTTTGGTGAGAGCGCGCCCTTACAAGTAATAGTCTGGTGTTCAAATTTACTTCAGTAAAAGTACAAAGGTATTGGTATCAAAATTTACTCAAAGTACAAAAAGTAAAAGTACTAAACTGTTTGAAAATAGCAGATCTACAAGCTCACAACGCGTCGCGTTGCGACGCGTTGTGAGCTTGTAGTACTATTTTCAAATAGCCTAGGTATAAAATAGGATTGAAGTGGTTAATGTGTGTTTTATAATGTAATAATTTATATCTGTAAAGTAACCAGTAACTAAAGTTTTCAAATAATTGCAGTGGAGTAAAAGTACAATATTTGCCTCTGAGATGTAGTGGAGTAGAAATACTCCAGTAAAGTAAAAGTACCTCAAGGTTGTACTTAAGTACAGTACTTGAGTAAACATACCTAGTTACTTTACACCACTGGACAACAATGTATTTTTCGGATATACGAAAAATACATTGTTGATAACAGGAATCAGTTTTTACTTTGGGTATCTGAAATTTCAAACCCCCATCTCAAAATATTTTGTTCCAGGGACCCCCCAGAAGCAAAGATTTTAGTATTTTTAAAAAATATATATTCAAAGATTTGCACACATTTTCAAGATTTTTTTTCAAAAATAGCAGATCTACAAGCTCATAGTGCCGCGCTATGAGCTTGCAGATCTGCACATTTTTTTTTTAAAGATTGTGAAAACTTGCTGCAAATCTTTGAATATATATATTTGTTTTGTTTTGTTTTGTTGAAAAAAAATATGTTGCTATAATATCAGTGGTTCTCAATTGTTTTTTCATGTCAAGGACCCCCAAAAATGATATGTATTTATCCGCGGACCCCCATCTCAAAATGATTTGTTCCAGGGACCCAGAAGCGAAGATTTTAGTCAAATATTTTTATATTTTCAAAGATTTGCACACATTTTCACTATAATTTTTTCTTAAAGAATTGCAGATCTACAAGCTCATAGCGCAGCACTCAGTGCCGCACTATGATCGTGTAGATCTGCTATTTTTGAATAGCCAAATAAATCTAAAAATCACACCCAGTGTGAAGTGGGCGGTGTGGTCATCATAGTGATGGAAGCTCACTTCCAAAAAAAATTGATTTTTGGAAGTCCATAATCTTATTTATAGGTTATTAATGTCATCATGTGTCTCGCTAGCCAATCACAGTACTGCTAACTGGGCCAGCTGGGCCAATCACAGTGCAGGAAACTAATACTAATGTGATGTCCCAACCCCACTTATAGGGGCGGTTACACCGCCCAAAAATGACACAGATGCGTTCCCGGTCTTAATGGGTACATTTATGAAAACACGTAAAAAGTTGAAATATGCAGCGGCTTGTAGACGCTGAACATCTGACATCACACTGACATCACACTGACATCACAGTGACATCACACTGACATCACAGTGACATCACACTGCAGACTCACTCCAAAATGTCCGCCGTAATCTGAAGACTCACCTCTTCAGATTCCACCTCCAGCCTGTAAGACTTGACCTACAGCCTTGATGACTGTACAGTACAAGGTTAATTTAGACAGCATGTTATTTAGACAAATACCAGGTTCATTAGTTGACCTGGTATCCTATAGTTTCAATGTAGAGATTATTATTTTTTATATTGTTTAGACTGATGCTAGGTTCATGGTTTACCTGTGATCCTATTGTTTACTGAGACACTACACTGTCTCTGTATTCTATGATCCTATAGTTTACTGAGACACTACAATGTCTCTGTATTCTATGATCCTATAGTTTACTGAGACACTACACTGTCTCTCTGTATTCTATGATCCTATAGTTTACTGAGACACTACACTGTCTCTCTGTATTCTATGATCCTATAGTTTACTGAGACACTACACTGTCTCTGTATTCTATGATCCTATAGTTTACTGAGACACTACACTGTCTCTGTATTCTATGATCCTATAGTTTACTGAGACACTATACTGTCTCTGTATTCTATGATCCTATAGTTTACTGAGACACTACACTGTCTCTCTGTATTCTATGATCCTATAGTTTACTGAGACACTACACTGTCTCTCTGTATTCTATGATCCTATAGTTTACTGAGACACTACACTGTCTCTCTGTATTCTATGATCCTATAGTTTACTGAGACACTACACTGTCTCTCTGTATTATATGATCCTATAGTTTACTGAGACACTACACTGTCTCTCTATATTCTATGATCCTATAGTTTACTGAGACACTACACTGTCTCTGTATACTATGATCCTATAGTTTACTGAGACACTACACTGTCTCTGTATTCTATGTTCCTATAGTTTACTGAGACAATACACTGTCTCTGTATTCTATGATGCTATAGTTTACTGAGACAATACACTGTCTCTGTATACTATGATCCTATAGTTTACTGAGACACTACACTGTCTCTGTATTCTATGATCCTATAGTTTACTGAGACAATACACTGTCTCTGTATTCTATGATCCTATAGTTTACTGAGACACTACACTGTCTCTGTATTCTATGTTCCTATAGTTTACTGAGACACTACACTGTCTCTGTATTCTATGATCCTATAGTTTACTGAGACACTACACTGTCTCTCTGTATTCTATGATCCTATAGTTTACTGAGACACTACATTGTCTCTATGTATTCTATGATCCTATAGTTTACTGACACACTACATTGTCTCTATGTATTCTATGATCCTATAGTTTACTGAGACACTACACTGTCTCTATGTATTCTATGATCCTATAGTTTACTGACACACTACATTGTCTCTATGTATTCTATGATCCTATAGTTTACTGACACACTACATTGTCTCTATGTATTCTATGATCCTATAGTTTACTGAGACACTACACTGTCTCTATGTATTCTATGATCCTATAGTTTACTGACACACTACATTGTCTCTATGTATTCTATGATCCTATAGTTTATTGACACACTACATTGTCTCTATGTATTCTATGATCCTATAGTTTACTGAGACACTACACTGTCTCTATGTATTCTATGATCCTATAGTTTACTGAGACACTATACTGTCTCTGTATTCTATGATCCTATAGTTTACTGAGACACTACACTGTCTCTCTGTATTCTATGATCCTATAGTTTACTGAGACACTACACTGTCTCTCTGTATTCTATGATCCTATAGTTTACTGAGACACTACACTGTCTCTCTGTATTCTATGATCCTATAGTTTACTGAGACACTACACTGTCTCTCTGTATTATATGATCCTATAGTTTACTGAGACACTACACTGTCTCTCTATATTCTATGATCCTATAGTTTACTGAGACACTACACTGTCTCTGTATACTATGATCCTATAGTTTACTGAGACACTACACTGTCTCTGTATTCTATGTTCCTATAGTTTACTGAGACAATACACTGTCTCTGTATTCTATGATGCTATAGTTTACTGAGACAATACACTGTCTCTGTATACTATGATCCTATAGTTTACTGAGACACTACACTGTCTCTGTATTCTATGATCCTATAGTTTACTGAGACAATACACTGTCTCTGTATTCTATGATCCTATAGTTTACTGAGACACTACACTGTCTCTGTATTCTATGTTCCTATAGTTTACTGAGACACTACACTGTCTCTGTATTCTATGATCCTATAGTTTACTGAGACACTACACTGTCTCTCTGTATTCTATGATCCTATAGTTTACTGAGACACTACATTGTCTCTATGTATTCTATGATCCTATAGTTTACTGACACACTACATTGTCTCTATGTATTCTATGATCCTATAGTTTACTGAGACACTACACTGTCTCTATGTATTCTATGATCCTATAGTTTACTGACACACTACATTGTCTCTATGTATTCTATGATCCTATAGTTTACTGACACACTACATTGTCTCTATGTATTCTATGATCCTATAGTTTACTGAGACACTACACTGTCTCTATGTATTCTATGATCCTATAGTTTACTGACACACTACATTGTCTCTATGTATTCTATGATCCTATAGTTTATTGACACACTACATTGTCTCTATGTATTCTATGATCCTATAGTTTACTGAGACACTACACTGTCTCTATGTATTCTATGATCCTATAGTTTACTGACACACTACATTGTCTCTATGTATTCTATGATCCTATAGTTTACTGACACACTACACTGCCTCTCTGTATTCTATGATCCTATAGTTTAGTTTACTGACACACTACATTGTCTCTATGTATTCTATGATCCTATAGTTTACTGAGACACTACACTGCCTCTCTGTATTCTATGATCCTATAGTTTACTGAGACACTACACTGCCTCTCTGTATTCTATGTGTTTACCTTGTTCTGGATAAATGACTACATTGTCAATTGATGACATCATACGTTGATGACATCACACTGCTTGGTCAAACCCCTCTAAGATAAGTTCCTTAAAAACAAAAAGAGTCACGTGAGTAGATTCTCCAGGAAAAGAAAACACTTTATTTACAAAATAACACAACTTCCTATACATCAATAAACAGTGCGCTGTGTGTGTGTGTGTGTGTGTGTGTGTGTGTGTGTGTGTGTGTGTGTGTGTGTGTGTGTGTGTGTGTGTGTGTGTGTGTGTGTGTGTGTGTGTGTGTGTGTGTGTGTGTGTGTGTGTGTAGTATATAGTGCTATTTCAGAAATGCAGATAGTTGAGGACACTGTTCCTGGTCCTCACAGGAGAAATGGATGTTTTATGGAATTTACAGTGAAGGTTCAGGTTAGAATTAGACACCAAAACACAGAGCTTGTAGATTGGTAATTCTTTGGCTATTTTCAGCTATTATCAATGCCGTCCTAAACGTTTGAGGCCCTCACAGTACACAAACGTGTGTGTGTGTGTGTGTGTGTGTGTGTGTGTGTGTGTGTGTGTGTGTGTGTGTGATACAGATGGATGATTGTACAGTAATTATTTATTATTATGTACATACTCCAGAGAGAACAATTAATTCAAACTCTAGCAGCTTTTGACACATTCCAGTTCAACTGGAAAACCTCCTGTTCTGTTTACCTTTGATCAGTACTTTACGTGTGTGTGTGTGTGTGTGTGTGTGTGTGTGTGTGTGTGTGTGTGTGTGTGTGTGTAACATCTTGGTGTAGACCAGTATTCACTATGTACATGCCAGCATTCAGAGGAAGACACTCCACTTCATCCCTGGATGGACAGACAGACAGACAGACAGACAGGGATGTTAGTTTAACTCCTTCCTGTTGTTAATTATTGTCTAAGATGTTTATTTCAATATGTTATGAAACTTATTTCTCCCCTTCAATAATAACAATATTGTATTTTATATGGTTGTAAATACTGATTAGTCTCCTTCACAACGAGGTACGAAAGAGCAACACAGCTAACTGTGCAGGGTAGCAACCCCAAAATAATTGCCAAAAATCCCCTTGCAATATTCTGTTGGTATTCACTCTCTTTTGAGAAGTGTTTAGTTAACAAGAGGAGCGCTGGTTTATTTCACTACTTTTACTCAAGTAAAATATTCTATACAGGCCTTAAAACACAGTATTATATGTAGCCTGGTGAACCATGGTGGTGTGAATTCACATCATCATGTGTCTGCAGAGGACACATGATTATGGATGGTTTACCAGACTACAGTATTTCTACATTATGCTACATCTACTATGCTATGCTACTACTATGATACATTATGCTACATCTACTATGCTATGCTACTACTATGATACATTATGCTACATCTACTATGCTATGCTACGCTACTACTATGATACATTATGCTACATCTACGCTACTACTATGATACATTATGCTACATCTACTATGCTATGCTACTACTATGATACATTACGCTACATCTACTATGCTATGCTACGCTACTACTATGATACATTATGCTACATCTACGCTACTACTATGATACATTATGCTACATCTACTATGCTATGCTACTACTATGATACATTATGCTACATCTACTATGCTATGCTACTACTATGATACATTATGCTACATCTACGCTACTACTATGATACATTATGCTACATCTACTATGCTATGCTACTACTATGATACATTATGCTACATCTACTATGCTATGCTACTACTATGATACATTATGCTACATTTACTTTACAATCTGAAATGTTTGACAATATGAGAGTACTTCTAAAGGTAGTTATTTGTACCTTCATGGTGAGAACTGTGTCCTCCTGAAGGTCTCGTTGTTGATGGACAGTCGGGTCAGTCTGGCTCCGTAGTAATCTACGATGTAATTACTACCATCTGAGGGTCCTACGATCTGTAATATATACATTATGATGTAATTACTACCATCTGTAATATATACATTATGATGTAATTACTACCATCTGTAATATATACATTATGATGTAATTACTACCATCTGTAATATATACATTATGATGCAATTATTACCATCTGAGGGTCCTACGATCTGTAATATATATGTCACAGGGAAATTGGAGAACCAGGGAAATTGGAGAAGGTGCGCTCGTTTTTAGGCACGGGCGAGGCGGGGCTTTTCGAGACAGGGTTTATCACGTGAGGCTCGCGAGGAGATGGAGGAGGAGGAGGAGGACGCGGCGCCGCGAGGCGGGGCTTTGATGTTAGGCGGCGGCGTGATGAGGAGGAGGAGGAGACGGCGCCGCGAGGCGGGGCTTTGATGCGACGCGGACCTGGCTTTTGTTGTTCCCCCCCACATAGCAACCAGGAAGCAACGCTAGGGGAACGCTGAACACGCGTTCACACGCACACGTGATAATAGTTATTGTCCATGACGGAGGCGCGCCGACTCAGCAGAGCTTGAGGCCGAGGAGGCGCGCCCTCACGCCTCCAGGCGCGAGTGCCCGCGCCGACCGGCCGAAGGTCTGCTAGTCGAATCAGCGCCGTCCGAGTTGTGAACCGATAGGGACAGAATATATCTTTTCATGGATCACTATCCGTGTGTGTGTGTGTGTGTGTGTGTGTGTGTGTGTGATATGTTAAAAGCCAGAACACAATAAAAGTATCTTAACAGTCATGCTTTCAATAAACCATATTGAAAGCATGAGCGCGTGGCCGGGCGTGCGTGTGTGTGTGGTCGCGGCCATATATGTTTGTGCACTTTAGTTGGGAAGCCTGGCTCGTGGCTTGCATTCGTGGCTCCCTCTAGTGTTGATTCTACAGAATTGCCTGGGTGGGTGGTAAAAACGAGCGCGCCTTCTCCAATTTCCCTGGTTCTCCAATTTCCCTGTAACGTATACATTATGATGTAATTACTACCGTCTGAGGGTCCTACCATCTGTAATATATATATATATATATATATATATATATATATATATATATATATATATATATACATATATATATACATATATATATATATATATATACATATATATATATATATATATATATATATATACATACATATATATACATATATATATATATATATATACATATACATATATATATATATATATATATATATATATATATATACGTATATATATATATATATATATATATATATATATATATATATATATATATATATATATCTTGTAGATCTGCTATTTACACTGGCGCTCAACTAAGGTATAAATCTTAGAGAGAGACGAGAGACACGGACAGACAGACAGACAGACAGAAAGAGAGACAGACAGACAGACAGACAGACAGACAGACAGACAGAGAGACAGATGGTCACCCTGGCCTGTCTGTCCATCAGTCAGGTGTATCAGTCCATTGTGTTGCGTTCAGTCAGTTCATTAGAACAAACATCAGTCACACAGACACCCTGTCTTCATCACTTACACTGAACTGCTTTTAACATCACCATGATGAAGAGGAGGTGTGTGTGTGTGTGTGTGTGTGTGTGTGTGTGTGTGTGTGTGTGTGTGTGTGTGTGTGTGTGTGTGTGTGTGTGTGTGTGTGTGTGTGTGTGTGTGTGTGTGTGTGTGTGTGTGTGTTGCATGCATATGAGGGGAGGGAGTAAAGCAAAAGAAACAATCTCACAACGGCAATGTTTTGTCTCAATGTGTGATTTGTGTTAATTTTGACAGCAAGTTTTGACGTAGTTTTTGTCTTTTTTAAATACAATTTCATTTAGTTTTGTAGTTGAATTTTTTTAGTTTTAATCTGGTTGCAGTTTTATAAAAAAAAAAGTCCGACGATTTTGTAACCCATTTTTCCACCCAGTGCCAATTGCCTAGGTAATCCTGGGCGCTACTCTCCCTCTGCCAACCTGGGGAGATCCCAGAACTGAGCTCATGCCTCCTTCAACGCATGAGGAGTGAGCAGGCCGCTTCTTATCACCTGACAGGGAGGAGTTTCCCCGGAAGGACGTAGCTTCTTATCACCTGACAGGGGGGAGTTTCCCCGGTAGGACGTAGCTTCTTATCACCTGACAGGGAGGAGTTTCCCCGGAAGGACGTAGCTTCTTATCACCTGACAGGGAGGAGTTTCCCCGGAAGGACGTAGCTTCTTATCACCTGACAGGGGGGAGTTTCCCCGGAAGGACGTAGCTTCTTATCACCTGACAGGGGGGAGTTTCCCCGGTAGGACGTAGCTTCTTATCACCTGACAGGGAGGAGTTTCCCCGGAAGGACGTAGCTTCTTATCACCTGACAGGGAGGAGTTTCCCCGGAAGGACGTAGCTTCTTATCACCTGACAGGGAGGAGTTTCCCCGGAAGGACGTAGCTTCTTATCACCTGACAGGGGGGAGTTTCCCCGGTAGGACGTAGCTTCTTATCACCTGACAGGGAGGAGTTTCCCCGGAAGGACGTAGCTTCTTATCACCTGACAGGGGGGAGTTTCCCCGGTAGGACGTAGCGCGTGGAAGGAACACGTTATTCCAACCAGTTCCTTTCCCCTCCATTAGGCGCCCCGGCTGACCAGGGGGAGGCAGTATAGAGACCAGGATTACTACATGTTTTTTGTGAGGGTACCTACCCTAGGAGACACGGGGTGAACATGCAAACTCCACACAGAAAGGCCCTTTCACCAACCCCACCTAGGGTATGGGTAGGGGTGTTCGATATTGTGATAACTATCGTCGAGACGATAGAATGTCCCCACCATATGCGTTTTCAGAGATATCGTATCTATCGTCATAAAGTGAGTCACTCAGTCATAGAGTGTGCACTCACATTCTATGATTTGCAGTTCTTAATTTTTACTTCTGTAGTAGACGGTTTCCAAAAATAGCAGATCTACAAGCCAACAACGCGTCTCGACCGCACGTCCGGACCGCACTGATTGCTTGAAGATCTGTTGTGTTCATCACAAATGCTCCCAAAGTCCCCGCCCCCTTTCTTCTTGGCAGCGAGGGAATCGTCGCTATGTCAGTCTGCACAACAGCAGTAATGGACGGAGAGTCAGGCTCATTTGGATATTCCAAAACCGACACGGTGCAAACTAAAGTTAATTGCAAAGTTAGCAATGTTCGAACGTCACTCGATATAACTTTTAACCAAACGCGGGTGAAACAGCCAAGGTATCCCCGCATAAAGAGTGCACGCACGCACATGGATCGACGGACCTCGCGCATCGATTAAAAACAACAATTCGTAGCTCGCTTACAAAAGCTTGTCAACACCATGAATTAACATTAGCTGGATGCATATGCATATCAATGATCCATTGTGTGACCTGCTAGTCTACTGTTACTAGGTAGGTAGGTGTAATACTAGGCTACTGTCAGCAGTGGTGGAAAAAGTACTTAAGTAAAAGTATCAGTACTGCAATGCAGAAATACTCACAAGCTCACAACGGGTCGCGACGCGTTGTGAGCTTGTAGATCGGCTATTTTCAAATAGCCGAAGTATATAGGGATAAAGTGGTTAATGCGTGTTTTGCAATAATACAAATCTACAAAGTAACTAAATTGTAGTGGAGTAAAAGAACAATATTTGCCTCAGATGTAGTGGAGTAGAAGTAAAAGTACTGAAAATTTAAGATAATCCAGTAAAGTGAAAATTCCTCAAATTTCTACTTAAAGGGCAAGACCACTTTGGTAGAGGTTTGGGTTGTGTAGTTACCTTGCCACGATGTAACTCCAAAGGTGGGCAAGAAAGAAAAAATAATTGCTCCATTGATTAGAAATTGATAATTCAAAATATGCTCCTCATTGACTTACATTGTACGGTAAAACTGCTCTCAAAGTCACTCTTTTAGCACAAAAACGAACGCAAACAAAGTTGATTCAGACAATATAGAACATCACCAAACCCAGTACTGTTTTTTTTTTAAATAAAAATGTCAACTTCCTGTTGATTTTGCCATTTTTAATAAGTAGAAAACCCGGACTGGATCGGCGGATCCGGATCCAGATCTTCAAATAGTAAAATCAACAGGAAGTTGACATTTTTATTAAAAAAACAAACAGTACTGGGTTTGGTGATGCTCTATATTGTCTGAATCAGCTATGTTTGGGTTCATTTATGTGCTAAAAGAGTGACTTTGAGAGCTGTTTTACCGTACAATGTAAGTCAATGAGGAGCATATTTTGAATTATCAATTTCTAATCAATGGAGCAATTATTTTTTCTTTCTTGCCCACCTTTGGAGTTACATCATGGCAAGGTAACTACACAACCCAAACGTCTACTAAAGTGGTCTTACCCTTTAAGTACATGTACTTAGTTACATTCCACCACTGACTGTCAGATGTTCTGTCTGAAGCAGTCTGTTACACTACTAACTCACCATCAAGCAGCCTACACTGAATGTCACATGATGCAACAGCTGGATAAAAAGGAATAGATTATCTATCTATCAGCAGCATAAAAACTAATATTATATCTACATCTATCTATCTATCTATCTATCAGCAGCATAAAAACTAATATTATATCTATATCTATCTATCAGCAGCATAAAAACTAATATTATATCCATCCATCTATCTATCTATCTATCTGTATGTAGCCTGTCTGTCTGTGAACACATTAATTAATAAGATATGATGATTCATTATATTATATAATATAATGATTATACGTGCCCCATGATCATATCTTATAAAAAATGTATAATCATATAATATAATGAATCATCATATATGTTATTGATAATCATAAAATAATAATCCTAAAAACGAACATAAAAAAAATGATGGTGATATATATCGTCTATCGTGATATTTCTTGAAAAATATGGTGATAGTATATTTTTCAATATGGAACACCCCTCGGTATGGGCACTGATGACATGGAGGAGAGAACACGCCCCAAGTGCCCACAGTGTCCCCGGCGGGACTACATTCATTTAGTCGATTAAAAATGATGTTAGCAGGCCTTGAAGGTGTCTTAATGTCTGCTTTGTAGATCTGCTACCAACACCCACAGGCAACCAAGCATAACATGACTGCTTAGTTCTCCACTAGTCCCTCACTGCTTTTTATTTGTTTGTTTATTTATATTTGTATTTCATAGTTTCAGTCACCTTAGCCTAGTTTTTGTTTATTTTTTTAAGTAGTTTTCGTCAGTGAAACAAGTTAGTCGAGGGACATGTTTTGTCATAGTTTTAGTGACAAACGTAACAGTGTAAAGGACCACTAGCACGTTTTATAAAACATCTGAGACTGTTATGTTTTATGGACGATGCTTCTCAACATGTATTCTATTGATTGAGTTTGACCAATTCAAATACAATTGAATCTGAAAATAACTTTAATATCTATTATTGTTACAGTGTAGGACAGACAGACAGTAGGACAGCTGAGAGAGAGACAGTGTAGGAGAGACAGACAGACAGACAGACAGTAGGACAGCTGAGAGAGAGACAGACAGACAGACAGTAGGACAGCTGAGAGAGAGACAGTGTAGGAGAGACAGACAGACAGACAGACAGTAGGACAGCTGAGAGAGAGACAGACAGACAGACAGTAGGACAGCTGAGAGAGAGACAGTGTAGGAGAGACAGACAGACAGACAGACAGACAGTACATCTCAAACCAACCTGCATGGCAATGAGCATGAAGTCCACCAGACTGCCGATACCACAGAACCCTACAGTACAGAACTTTAATAACCCTGAGAGAGAGAGAGAGAGAGAGAGAGAGAGAGAGAGAGAGAGAGAGAGAGAGAGAGAGAGAGAGAGAGAGAGAGAGAGAGAGAGAGAGAGAGAGAGAGAGAGAGAGAGAGAGAGAGAGAGAGAGAGAGAGAGACAGACAGACAGACAGACAGACAGACAGAATGGTGTTACAACAGAACTCTGTACATCACTGTAGTCTCAGGTTTCAGAAGGTGAAGAACATAAACCCCGTTTCCTGTTCATTTTCCCATGACTGTGATTGGCTCATCAGCCATCATTGAACAGGAAACGCATGTGAAGGTGTTTCCTGTTCAAACAGGCTCTGTGCACAGCAGACATTATTGTAAAGACATCTTCCTTACACCCTTCACAGGTGTTACCAATGATACTGATGAAGGCTCTGTTCCATTTAGTGTAGCACAGTGGTTCTCACACTTTATTAATTTCAAGGACCCCCACAACTCTGAGAGTGTACAAATGGAACCAAATGGACCCGTAAATTAGTATCATTGGTAACAACCTGTGAAGGAGGTAAGGAAGAGGCTCCCAATTTCTTTACAATATGTCTGCTGTGATTACGCTGTAACCACATGAACCCTGGCGTCTAAGTATGTCAGGGTAGTCATGGTAATAAAGATAAACGGTGTTTATTGGTACGTTACCTAAAGCAGGATATCCCAGATAGAACCTATCAGCTCCCAGCCAGCCCAGGAACAGAGACAATGCTACTGCTACCTTATAGGAATATCCACTCCTGGAAAACATATTAATAACAATATGACTTTATATGAATATATCCACTCCTGGAACATTAACCCATAAAGACCTGAAGCCGATTCTACATGTCTTCTAAATCCTAACAGTTTTCTGAAAAACGTATGTTTCTATATCAGTGGTGCTCAAACCTTTCCATGTCAAGGACCCCCAAAATTATGTGCATTTGGCCGCAGACCCCCATCTCAAAATATGTTGTTCCAGGGAGCAAAGATTTGAGTTACAAATGTCCGCTTTAAGAAATATATATATATTCAAAGATTTACACACATTTTCAAAATTTCTCAAAAAGTGTAAAATAATGCTTTTTAGCTCAAATCAAGAAGTGACACAGATGCGTTCCAGGTCTTAAAGGGTTAATAATAACACAATATACACAATGACACACAAAATATGAATATCCACTCCTGTAAACTCAATAACTTACATATTCCTACAGTATAGTATATTACAGTATGTTTATGTATGTAATAACCTGCATAGTCCTACAGTATAGTATAGTACAGTATGTATATGTATGTAATAACTTACACATTCCTACAGTATAGTACAGTATGTATATGTATGTAATAACCTGCATAGTCCTACAGTATAGTATTGTACAGTATCTCCTTTTTCCTCTTTTTTTATTTCTATCTTTTTTTATTCTTCACTGTTAATTTTTTTTATTTTTTCTTTCAATCTGTTTGTTCAATTTAACTTATTTCTATCAACAGTGTACACACTCCCCAGTATTTTTTCTTATTATATTTCAAGTCTGTGAGTACCTGTATGCTTATATATATATACATATATTCTTTTCTCTTTTTCGTGGCTGTTTGTTTTATATACAGAGACAATGCCGGGTAAAAAACAAAAAAAAGGGGATATAAATATAACTGTACATGCATATATCATGTCTGTGAAACCTAAATTGAATTCCATAATAAAAAATATAAAAAATAAATTAAAAAAAAAGTATTGTACAGTATGTATATGTATGTAATAACTTACACATTCCTACAGGGGACAGTCTTGTTGAATCCCACCTCATCTCCAGTGAACTTGAACTCTGACCCATTGGCTAGACGACAGCTGATGTTGGGAGCAGGTAGACACTCCACTGAAATATATATAAATATATATTATACTCTATAACAGGTAGACACTCCACTGAAATATATATATAAATATATATTATACTCTATAACAGGTAGACACTCCACTGAAATATATAGAACAACACACACACACACACACACACACACACACACACACACACACACACACACACACACACACACACACACACACACACACACACACACACACACACACACACACACACACACACACACACACACACAGTACGTACCCCATGCTGTCATGTCCTTACAGTTCTCTGGTTCTTGTGTGGATTCATCTATCTTTGGTTCTTTACACAGATACCTGATAGAATGTTAAAGATCATTCACTTTCTCATCTGATCAGGAGGTGCCCACTATGTCTAGGTGCCCACTACGTCTAGGTGCCCACTACGTCTAGGTGCCCACTACGTTTAGGTGCCCACTACGTCTAGGTGCCCACTACGTCTAGGTGCCCACTACGTCTAGGTGCCCACTATGTCTATGTGCCCACTATGTCTAGGTGCCCACCATGTCTAGGTGCCCACCATGTCTAGGTGCCCACCATGTCTAGGTGCCCACTACGTCTAGGTGCCCACCATGTCTAGGTGCCCACTATGTCTAGGTGCCCACTACGTCTAGGTGCCCACTACGTCTAGGTGCCCACTATGTCTAGGTGCCCACTATGTCTAGGTGCCCACTATGTCTAGGTGCCCACTATGTCTAGGTGTCCACTATGTCTAGGTGCCCACTATGTCTAGGTGCCCACTATGTCTAGGTGCCCACTATGTCTAGGTGCCCACTCTTCCAAAAAAATTGCTGATCTACAATCTATAGTTATTGTTAACTTATTAAGCCAAACCATATTCATTGTATTATTATAAAATGATGTAAAAATAAATGCATATTAACTGTTTAAACGACATAAATCAGACGTCAATACCATAACATTATGAAACGTGTTCATATCATCCATATTATTATTAATAAATGATATTGTCCTACAACATGATAAACATTATAAACGTTATTAATAATGTATATAAAGGATATTGTCCTATAGTCTCAGGTCTTTATGAAGACAGTAAACATTATAAATATGTAGATACAACCATATAAACCTTATAAACATTAATAATATGTAGATACAACCATATAAACATTAATAATATGTAGATACAACCATATAAACCTTATAAACATTAATAATATGTAGATACAACCTTATAAACCTTATAAACCTTAATAATATGTAGATAACACATCATAAACATTATAAACATTAATGTTAATGTCTTAAAGGATATTGTCCTAGTCTCAGGTCTTTATGAAGACAGTAAACATTAATAATATGTAGATAACACATCATAAACATTATAAACATTAATAATATGTAATAAAGGATATTGTCCTAGTCTCAGGTCTTTATGAAGACAGTAAACATTAATAATATGTAGATAACACATCATAAACCTTATAAACATTAATAATATGTAGATAACACATCATAAACCTTATAAACATGAATGTTAATGTAATAAAGGATATTGTCCTAGTCTCAGCTCGTCGCATGTCTCCACAGAGTGAGTGTGAGGATGAAGACAGTAAACATGATGATAAACATAAACATTAAACAATAGAAACATAAACACAAACAACTCTGTCCTCCTGACGGCCGCCATGTTGGATCTGTGTCCGTCTCACCACGGTCACGTGACTCCACCGCGTCATAGAGACATGGGGTGAATTATTTTACCTTGAATAACACTTTATCTATCTGTCCTGGTGTTTGTGTTTATATTATCAGTGTTTATTTGTTATTATTGTGGTTTATCTGAATGTCTATGTATTTATTAAAGAATATTTTCCAGTTTAACACATGATCTCATTTTTATTTATTTTTATTTTCAATGTTTTCAGTAACAAATTAAATAAGAAGGGCACAATGAATAAATCAATACAACACAATAATAATAAATCAATACAATAATCAGTGGTGGAAAGTAACTAAGTACATTTACTTAAGTACTGTACTTAAGTACAATTTTGAGGTATTTGTACTTTACTTGAGTATTTCCAATTTCCAATACTTTTACTTTTACTCCACTACATCTCAGTCGCAAATATTATACTTTTACTCCACTACAATTATTTGCAAACTTTAGTTACTAGTTACTTTTTAGATATACATTATGACATTATGAAACATACATTAACCACTTTAGCCCTATTTTATACCTAGGCTATTTGAAAATAGCCGATCTACAAGCTCACAACGCGTCGCATCGCGACGCGTTGTGAGCTTGTAGATCGGCTATTTTCAAATATTTAGTACTTTTACTTTTGGTACTTTAAGTACATTTTGATGCCAATACTTTTGTACTTTTACTATTAAAGTAAATTTTTAATTCTGGACTTTTACTTGTAACAGAGTATTTTTATATTGCAGTATTGGTGCTTTTACTTAAGTAAAGAATTTGAGTACTTTTTCCGCCACTGACAATAATTATACATAACATAAAGTAATAATAATAATAATATATATAATAATATAGCGTACGTGTGTGCGTACGTGCGTGTGCCTATGTGTGTGCGTGTGTTCGTGTGTGCGTGCGTGTCTTACCCACCTCATTCAAGGTCAAAGTAATGACCTCCAGTGAGTGTTTAAAGAGACAGAGCAGCAGCTTCTGAACCAGTGAGTTTATTCACTTTATTCTTTATCATTATTTATTCATAAACTTTAACAGTAAAACGGCTTTACTTTATGTTTTGATGCTTTTATGTCTATTTACGAAAAATAACGATAAGATAAACCTGTGTTTAGATTCAATAAACATCCAATAAAAGATAAATAAACAACTTATCAAACTAGTTAGCCGCCTAGCAGGCTAACTAGTTACAGTGCTGTGAAGTAACTAAGTACATTTACTCAAGTACTGTACTTATAAGTACAATGTTTTGGTATTTTATTTTACTTTACTGGAGTATTTACAATGTACAATACTTGTACTTCTACTCCACTACATCTTAGAGGCAAATATTGTACTTTTTTTACTCCACTACAAGTATTTGAAAACTTTAGTTACTAGTTACTTTTGCAGAAATACATTATTATATCATAAAACATACATTAACCACTTTAGCCCTATTCTATACCTGGGCTATTTGAAAATAGCAGATCTACAAGCTCACAACGCGTCGCATTGTAGATCTGCTATTTTCAAACATTTGAGTACTTTTACTTTTAGTACTTTAAGTATATTTTCAGCTGGATGGACTGATGGATGGATGCACCTGTTACATGGAGGGTAGATCTATAGAACATGTGGATGGAAGGACGGATGGATGGATGGATGGATGCACCTGTTACATGATGGAGGGCAGATCTATAGAACATCAGGATCTATCTATCTATCTATCTATCTATCTATCTATCTATCTATCTATCTATCTATCTATCTATCTATCTATCTATCTATCTATCTATGGTAGATTTATAGAACATGTGGATGGGCATAGTATCATTTTATATACATTTACTCCTCTCTTGGGCAAAAACACATTTGTTGTTGCTTTGCCTAAGTTAAAAGAAGACAAAAAAACGCCGATCTACAAGCTCACAATGCGTGGCACTGGTGACGCGTTGTGAGCTTGTAGATCTTTGCCTGTCTTGGCCGCGCGGCACCGTCCTGCTCCCCTACGGTGGAACTATACACCTCTGCATGTCCATATTTGGTGTTTCCTGGGCCCCCTGGCCCCTCCCCCTCCCCTGTGGCCCCTCCCCCTCTTCATTCACTTCCTCATCAGGTGTTTTTTCCTCTTCAGGTAAAGAAGGAAAACAAGGTGAGTCTGAAACTATAAGTAGAATAAATCAAAACATGGATTACTAAGAGTATTAATGTGTATACAGTCTGATAGATACGGTCCATAGGAGGTTAGTTTAGGGTTTAAAAGGTTTATAATGTGATTTAATGAGCTTTATGTCAACATGAAGACATGCTAATGTTTGGCTGCTAAACTAAACACAGACAGTGGTGGAAAGTAACTAAGTACATTTACTTAAGTACGCTTTTGAGGACGTTTTACTCTACTGGAGTGTTTCCAATTATCAATACTTTTACTTCTACTCCACTACATCTCAGAGGCAAATATTGTACTTTTTACTCCACTATTATTATTTGACAGCTTTAGTTACTTTGCAGATTTTTTATTATTATTACAAAACATACACATTAACCACTTCAGCCCTATATACATTTCGGCCATTTGAAAATAGCAGATCTACAAGCTCACAATGCATTGTGAGCTTGTAGATCTGCTATTTTCAAAATATTCTTTTATACATTTTGACTCATTCTGCACAATGAGTACTTTTACTTTTGGAACTTTAAGTACATTTCGATACCAATACTTTTGTACTTTTATTCAAGTACATTTTTAATTTCGGACTTTTACTTGTAACAGAGTATTTTTACATTGCAGTATTGATACTTTTACTTAAGTAAAACATTTTAGTATATTTTCCACCACTGTTTATATGTATATAAACGGTGGGAGGTTGGCCCATTACATGGTTTAATAGTTACTTTGATCTTTTAAAATATATTTTCCCGGCATAATTGAAGAATATATATATAAAAAAAACGTTTTTCCCCCAATTCTCAAGAATGGTTTATATTATATTATGTTATTTAATGTGCTTTATATGAGCTGTGTCAACATGAAGTCACAGATAGTAGTTTATATATTATATTATATTATATTATTATAATGTGAGCTGTGTAAACATGAAGTCACAGATAGTAGTTTATATATTATATTATATTATATTATTATAATGTGAGCTGTGTAAACATGAAGTCACAGATAGTAGTTTATATATGTTATTGTATTATATTATTATAATGTTATTTAATGTGCTTTATGTGAGCTGTGTCAACATGAAGTCACAGATAGTAGTTTATATATTATATTATATTATATTATTATAATGTTATTATAATGTGAGCTGTGTAAACATGCTGTTAAACTAAACTAGGCTGAAGCAGACTGAAACAGGCTGAAGCAGGCTGACCTACTTTAGAACAGAGTTCCCACAGTAACTCTCTGTTGTTTCAGCCACCAGCACTTAAAGGGACATTTCACTTTATTAACATGTTTGTGGCCGTTGCATCGTATGGTCTACTCAGGTTTTGGTGTTTCGCCCAGACACTTGTTTGAGTCAGTATTTATTCCATATTTGATGTTCATTTTATCAGACACGCCCCCATCCCATTCAATTCTCAACTCAATTCTAACCATGTTGGATTCATTGAAAACTTGTGTCTGATATTGTCCTTCTAATGCATGGGGGGGGGGGGGGGCTGGGCTTTCATTTATTGTCTCCGATGGCGAGAGAGTATGTTTTGCACCCTGTCCGTCTGTCCGTCTGTCTGTCTGTCTGTCTGTCTGTCTGTCTGTCTGTCTGTCTGTCTGTCTGTCTGTCTGTCTGTCTGTCTGTCTGTCTGTCTGTCCGTCCTTCCGTCCGTGTGTCATTCCGTCTGTGAACAGCTAATCTCCGGCAGCGTTGGGCTTGATCGCAGCGAAACTGTGCACACCTGGATGCCAGAGCAGAACCTCTGCCCCGAATATTTCATATGGGCCTTTTATAGCGCCACCAGGAGGCCGATTTGTGCAAAACTCATTTTTTGACAGTACTCCTACAGATTTTGTCCAAAAATCCTGCAAATTGGTACACAGTATCTCTATAGTCATACAATGAAACGGGTCTTTCAGATTTGTCATATTACATCCTGATTGGCTAAGATTGGCTTCCAAAGTTTGCAGGAGTGCTCCGTTTTCAACAAAAAACATACAAATTGCTCTTTTAAGCCACCCGCACATATCGAATATAATTCCTTAGTAAATAGTTTATGAACAGAGATAAATCACTGTGTGTGTGTGTGTGTGTGTGTGTGTGTGTGTGTGTGTGTGTGTGTGTGTGTGTGTGTGTGTGTGTGTGTGTGTGTGTGTGTGTGTGTGTGTGTGTGTGTGTGTGTGTGTGTGTGCGCGCGCGCGGATTCGAGCCAGTAGTTTGTTGGCGACGACCTCACCCCCCCCCCCTCCCCCCTTTTTTCTTTTTTACCGTTTCTTGTTAAAAATAAAGTCTTATTTTTGGGTTGCCACTGCACGACCCCAACAGCACCTTCCCGCGACTCCACTCTGGGTCGTGACCCATAGTTTGAGAACCAAACTGTATGGTTTATGGTGTATGGTGACGTTTTCTGTTGTTTTGTTCTCCAGGTGATAGCAGACAGACGGACATACAGACGGACGGACGGACACAACGGCCATGTTTGAGAATGTCCCCACAGGTACATATGCTACACACAATACACACAATACACACAATACACACAATACACACAATACACACAATACACACAATACACCAGTGTTGATTGCGTTGACTAAAACGATGACGATTTTTTTGTCAACCACCTTTTTTCACAGACGAAAACTAAATAAAAACTAAATAAAAACCAAGCTATGACGACTAAAACTAAGACTAAATATATTGACACTTTCGTCAACAAATAAAAACTAGACTGAAATGTCAGTGAGGGATCTATAGGAGAAGAGATCCAGTAGAACTAAAAGACAAGTCATTTTATGTTTGGTTGTGCTCGGGTTTTGCGCTCTGAAAATAGCAGATCTACAAGCTCACAAAGCGTCGCGCTGCGACACGTTGTGAGTTTGTAGATCGGCTATTTTCAGCATGCAACCAAGTGTAAAATCAGCCATTATGATGCCATCAAGGCACCGCCAACATACATGTTAGTCGACTAAATCAACTGTAGATTTAGTCGACTATAATCTTATGATATTTAGTCGACAAAAACTAGACAAAAACTAAAACATTTCAGAATGACTAAATATGACTAAAACTAAAATGGAATTTTATTCAAAAGACTATGACTTCAAAATCAACACTACAATACACACACCTTCTATCTACACATTTAATCTTTTTAACATTAATGTTGTGTATTTTGTCTCATTAGTGTCTGTTGCAGAGCGCCAGCAGGTGTGTGTGTGTATTGTGTGTAGTAAAGTTGTGTATTTTCTCTTGTACAGTGTCTGTTGCAGAGGGCCAGCAGGTGTGTGTGTGTGTGTGTGTGTGTGTGTGTGTGTGTGTGTGTGTGTGTGTGTGTGTGTGTGTGTGTGTGTGTGTGTGTGTGTGTGTGTGTGTGTGTGTGTGTGTGTGTGTGTGTGTGTGTGTGTGTGTGTGTGTGTGTGTGTGTGTGTGTGTGTGTATAGTATATTGTGTGTAGTAAAGTTGTGTATTGTCTGTACAGTGTCTGTTGCAGAGCGCCAGCAGGTGTGTGTTTATGTGTATTATTGTGTGTAGTAAAGTTGTGTATTGTCTGTACAGTGTCTGTTGCAGAGCGCCAGCAGGTACTGGGAGCTCTGGAGCGCCTGCAGCTCAAGCTGGTCCAGAGGGAGGAGCTTGGTCTCAGCCAATCACTGGGCAGCCTGAGAGAGGCCCTGCAGAGCCCCCTGCTGGCCAACATCCTGACACTGCAGGGCTCCATCAAACAGCTCAGAAACCAGGTTAGAAAACTCACTGTCCATCAAACCACTGCCTAGCGGTCCGGGCACTTAGGCTCCAATGTAGCCTGACAGTGCATTGCGGGTTCGAGTCCCGTTCCCGACGATCTTTACTACATGTCTCTCCCCATCTCTCCGTCTCCCTGTTTCCTGTCCATCTCCACTATACTCTATAAATAAAGAACCCCCAGGTTGGAAACACACTACTTATACATACATAGAAACACACTACTTATACACACATAGAAACACACTACTTATACACACATAGAAACACACTACTTATACATACATAGAAACACACTACTTATACATACATAGAAACACACTACTTATACATACATAGAAACACACTACTTATACACACATAGAAACACACTACTTATACATACATAGAAACACACTACTTATACACACATAGAAACACACTACTTATACATACATAGAAACACACTACTTATACATACATAGAAACACACTACTTATACATACATAGAAACACACTACTTATACATACATAGAAACACACTACTTATACATACATAGAAACACACTACTTATACATACATAGAAACACACTACTTATACATACATAGAAACACACTACTTATACATACATAGAAACACACTACTTATACATACATAGAAACACACTACTTATACATACATAGAAACACAGAAACACACTACTTATACATACATAGAAACACACTACTTATACACACATAGAAACACACTACTTATACACACATAGAAACACACTACTTATACATACATAGAAACACACTACTTATACACACATAGAAACACACTACTTATACATACATAGAAACACACTACTTATACATACATAGAAACACACTACTTATACATACATAGAAACACACTACTTATACACACATAGAAACACACTACTTATACACACATAGAAACACACTACTTATACATACATAGAAACACACTACTTATACATACATAGAAACACACTACTTATACACACATAGAAACACACTACTTATACACACATAGAAACACACTACTTATACATACATAGAAACACACTACTTATACACACATAGAAACACACTACTTATACATACATAGAAACACACTACTTATACATACATAGAAACACAGTACTTATACATACATAGAAACACACTACTTATACATACATAGAAACACAGTACTTATACATACATAGAAACACAGTACTTATACATACATAGAAACACACTACTTATACATACATAGAAACACACTACTTATACATACATAGAAACACACTACTTATACATACATAGAAACACACTACTTATACATACATGGAAACACACTGCTTATACATACATGGAAACACACTACTTATACATACATAGAAACACACTACTTATACATACATAGAAACACACTACTTATACATACATAGAAACACACTACTTATACATACATAGAAACACACTATTTATACATACATAGAAACACACTGCTTATACATACATGGAAACACACTACTTATACACACATAGAAACACACTACTTATACATACATAGAAACACACTACTTATACATACGCTCGAGGCTGGTCGTGAGATATAATTCGCCATTATATCAAACAACACAGATTTCACCATCGGAATTGCATTATTTTTTTCGTCATAGTGCAAAACTATGGTAAAAAAGTCCAAACAAAATAAAAATGCAATAACCTTCCTCTCCTCTCCTCTCCTCTCCTCTCCTCTCCTCTCCTCTCCTCTCCTCTCCTCTCCTCTCCTCTCCTCTCCTCTCCTTTCCTCTCCTTTCCTCTCCCTTCCTCTCCTCTCCTCTCCTCTCCTCTCCTCTCCTCTCCTCTCCTCTCCTCTCCTCTCCTCTCCTCTCCTCTCCTCTCCTCTCTCCTAGCTGAGCAGTATTCCAGCAGACGCCTGCAGTGACATCAGTTTCTCCACCAGGGGTCAGCTGATAGTGAGCGCCAGTCGTCCAGCCAGTAGCCTTTCACCCGCGGCTCCAGGCTCCGCCTCCTCCTCCCCTTCCCCTCTCCTAGCCAATGGGGCGTCACCGGGCTCTGCGAGCCCCGCCCCCTTTTCCGCTGAGCAGCTCCAGAAATGGCTCAGTGCCGCCGCCAAGGTAACACAGATAAACACACATAAACACACATAAACACACATAAACACACCTAACAAAGACTTTTAATGTGTTGTCAAACTGAATGATGTCAAACTGAATGTCATGAAACCTTTAATGTTCACACTCCTCTTCATAACATTGGTCCATCTCTAATGCTCATTATGACATGGTACCAGAGGAGGGCTGTGGACAGTTCAGAAACCCACCTACCAGTGACATCATTGACATAATAAGTACTAATGGGGTGGCAGTGGCTCAGGGGTAGAGCGGCCGGTGGATCGGTCCCAGTTCGATCCCGGGCTCAACCCAGAGTTAGTGTTAAAGTAGACTGCCCTACAGCGTGTCTGATATATATATATATAGAGTTAGTGTTGAAGTAGACTGCCCTGTAGCCCTATAGCGTGTCTGATATATATATATATATATAGAGTTAGTGTTGAAGTAGAGCCCTGTAGCCCTATAGCGTGTCTGATATATATATATATATAGAGTTAGTGTTGAAGTAGAGCCCTGTAGCCCTATAGCGTGTCTGATATATATATATATATATATAGAGTTAGTGTTGAAGTAGACTGCCCTGTAGCCCTACAGCGTGTCTGATATATATATATATATATAGAGTTAGTGTTGAAGTAGACTGCCCTGTAGCCCTATAGCGTGTCTGATATCAGGACTAGAGGGCGGGTTCAAAATCTCCGGTGAAAAATTCCGTGAGATCCCATTGGTTCACCGATCTGTCCGTCAGCCCCCGCCCCGCCTCCTCCCCCGTTGTGCAGCATGAGAGCCCGACGACGCCCACTGCACTCTGGTTGGTTGGGGAAATGAAACACTTCCTATCAGAGTCCTGCACGGGTCCAATTTTCGAGAACCCGCGCCCGCCCCGCCCCGCCCCGAACAGGATGTTCAATGTGTTTTAGTGAGTTCAGATAAGTGACCAGCGTGCTCCATGCCGTGGTGCTGTGTTAAGTTACACAAGTGACGTTGTTTGGGCGGAAACAGTGCTCTCAGATTTTCACAATAAAATGATACCCGCCCGCGATTAGCTCAGTACCGCCCGTCCCCGTGATCTTATCAAAGTAACATTTTCACCCGTTTTCACCCGTCAAACGCGGGTACCCGGCCCGTTGCAGGACTCTGCTTCCTATTCCAGGAACATCAACACGCTGGTCCAGGCTTTTATTTTTGAGCTAAACTAAAAAAATAAAAGCCTGGAGATCGAGGCCAGTGTTGAAGTGTCCTTGAGCAAGACGATGAACCCCTAATTGCTCCTGATGAGCAGGTTGGTGCCTTGTATGGTTTCCTCCTCCATCGGTGTGTGAATGTGTGTGTGTGAATGGGTGAATGTAATGCACAATCTATGTATAGCGCTTTGGATAGAAAGCGCTATATAAACGCACCATTTAACGCAGCCAACAATGGCTTTTATTTCAACATGCTAAATTTCCAGGAATAGAAAGCCTGCAGTTTCTAATAGCTTGGATTCCCCATCGATGATGTCACTGGTAGGCAGGTTTCTGAACTGTCCACAGCCCTCCTCTGAGACACAGAGTGAGTAGACATGAATGATGATAATGAGCATGATGTCATTTTATAATGAGCATGATGTCATATTATAATGAGCATGATGTCATATTATAATGAGCATGATGTCATATTATAATGAGCATGATGTCATATTATAATGAACATGATGTCATATTATAATGAGCATGATGTCATATTATAATGAGCATGATGTCATATTATAATGAGCATGATGTCATATTATAATGAGCATGATGTCATATTATAATGAGCATGATGTCATATTATAATGAGCATGATGTCATATTATAATGAACATGATGTCATATTATAATGAGCATGATGTCATATTATAATGAGCATGATGTCATATTATTAGTTAGTTAGTTTTTATTAGTTGTAAAAATTAGAACTGTCAATCACAGCGACTACTGGCCAATCACAGCGGGTTTTGCCTAGAACTGTGTGTGTGTGTGTGTGTGTGTGTGTGTGTGTGTGTGTGTGTGTGTGTGTGTGTGTGTGTGTGTGTGTGTGTGTGTGTGTGTGTGTGTGTGTGTGTGTGTGTGTGTGTGTGTGTGTGTGTGTGTGTGTGTGTGTGTGTGTGTGTGTGTTTTTTAGGGGCGGGACACAGACACCATCAGACTGTGCAGACCGGCACATGGAGGTCTTGGCTTCAGTGTGATTGGTCTGAGTCCTGACGCAAGCTCCTCCCAGCAGGGAGGAAGCCCCGCCCACCAGGGAGTTTTTATCAAACACATCCAACCTGGAGGTGTTGCACACAGGTACACACTACTACACACTACTACACACTACTACACACCACTACACACCACTACACACTACTACACACTACTACACACTACTACACACCACTACTACTAACACAATACTACACACTACTACACACTACTACTACACAATACTACACACTACTACACACTACAACAGAAGATGACAAAAGTTAAAAATATTTTTGCCTATCATTAAAACAACCATTCATATAGTGTTAAATGGCTTTATATTATGAATAGTACTGTAATAATTACTATAAAATCTCCATGTCTCTTCAACTCTTTATAAACAAAAAATGCATATTTATTTTTTCTATTCTTTTTTCTTTGTTTTAACCAAAATATATCACTCTCACTACATTTTACTAGGGCCTTCAAATACAGTACTTTTCTAACAGACAGAAGGCAAGTGATCTTTTTACTTTTGGAAAATAATATTGAAGAAACGGTTAATGTGTGTACTGTCACTTTAAAAGAGCAATTTATACTTCATCGTACGACGGTGTCACGCACCAAACATAGCCGATCTCCAAGCTCACACTGAGTCTGTTCGCACCACGTTGTGAGCTTGTAGATCTGCCATTTTCGGCAACGATAGACTGAGAAGATGGACACGCCAGGCGACACTAGTTATTCATTCACAGGGAGATCCCAAACGGATTATTATCAATTGGATTATTAAAATTGTCAACAGAGACTTGCTACCTTGGGTAGAAGAGGACGAGTGAAACTTTTGAGCGTTTCATTCGTTAACGCCATTGTTTCACCGCTGCACCGCACATGTAAACACAACAACGACGCAACCACCCGAGTGTACAAATGGAACCAAATGGACGCTTACAGCCCCCTTAAAATAGTGATGTAGTGAGCCAATAAAATTCCTCTTCCTTGTTTCCCCGGGCAGCGCTGTTTGGCACAACTTGCAGATATCAATACACCTTTAGACCGACATGTTTGTGCCAGCGTGGGTGATTAGATTTATTTCTTGATGGCCTCTTGTTTTGATAGTTTAGACATGACGTCATGGGCCGCTGCACTCCATAACAGGCTCGACAAGCCCAAAGCTTATCGATACCCGGGTCTCCATAAATTCATGCCCGGGTATATAATGGACCCGGTTTTCCAGCTCCATCCCTAGGCGAGATACAGACGATTTCCCAAAGACGTAAAACAGGAAGTCAATGGAGCTGTAAATCTTGGGATCACGTGATCTCCTGGATCTGCGTGACCCTGGGGATGAAATGGTCACTCATGTGTTAGAGAATTTTCTCGAATTTTCTTTTTTTTTTCTAGAGGAAAAAACGAAAAACACAAAAAGTCGTCCTTGTCAGGGAAAGAGTTAATAGGCTCCTCCCACAAATGTTGCTAGCCAATTACATTGTCACGTCACTCCTGAGATCACTTGCATTTCATTTCGAGAGGATTGATCCCCCAAAAAATCTTGTTTTTTGCATCAAACGGTTACATTTTGTGTGTTTGTGGTTCCTCCTATGGATCAAAGTGGAAATGCTTTTGGCGTTTTGTTGAATACACAACCCTTGACATGTGATACAAATTTGGGATTGACTGGACGTTTTGACCATGATTTCTGGCACTTTTTTGTCATATAGGCCCATCCCACTAACTCTAGAGGCCTATTTCGTGTTTTGAAGAAAATTCAAAATTTGGTAAAAGTAATGACCCTAGGAATCCAGGGGAAAATGATTTATTCTAAGACCTACGGTTCAAGAGTTATAGGCTGAAACGTAAAGTGGTCTGTCATAGCGCCAACATGAGGCCGAAGTGCTGTAGTGATTTTTCCGTATGTAGGCCACTGGACTATAAACCTCCCCTCCTAGTGTTGTAACTGTAGCCCTTACAGTCTCCAAGAGAAAAATACTTCAATGGGAGTCTTCGCATTTTCCCATTTTAAGTTGCCTTTAAAAGTAAAGTGGGAATGGGTTAATTTACTTACATAGGAGCCATACAGTGGAACCATCTCCAAACCAGTGTCAAACTGACAACCTATCTGACGTCTTTTAAGTAGCAGACTAAAGCATGTCTATTAGAAAAGGTTCCCCTATAGAGGGTCATTAGTCTAGGAGGGAAAGAGAGGGGAGCACATGTTTGTGTGTATGTACTGTATATGTTACTGTCATGTGTTTTGAACTTATTGTCCTGTTAACTATGAGAGGACGTGAAGGGAAATAAGTCTCAGGACTTTCGTGTGTAATCCTCAAACTGCTGTAACCATGTTGTTTTGCTTTTCAAATAAATCCAATCAAATGGGGAAAATGTATTCACTAATACATTTATATCAATCAAACTATACAACGTATCTCTTAGCAAAATGGAAGCACACGGTTCTCCATGAAGCCGGTCGATTTGACATATGGCTCGAGTGTGTGTGTGCCGCCTAAACTGTGTGTGGTTGCCCCAAAATACTTCCCCCAAAAATGACTGTGTGTGTGTGCGTGTGCGTGCATGCGTGCGTGCGTGTGTGTGCGTGTGTGTGTGTGTGTGTGTGTGTGTGTGTGTGTGTGTGTGTAGGGACGGTGGTCTCCAGGTGGGGGATCAGGTGTTGGTGGTCAACGGTCGGCGGGTGGACCAGCAGTCTGCCGTCAGCCTGCTCCAGAACACTGCTGACGAGTGGGTGGAGCTAGTGGTGGCCAGGGCCCGCCCCCAACACCCTGCGTCACCATCACAGGCCACGCCCCCCACCCCCAACACGGTAAGAAGAACACACTGGAATGCACTAGAGGTCGGAGGTCACCGTGTGTGAACATGATATCCAAAGCACCTTTTGTGGCCACGCCCCCTAACAGTGTGGCCACGTCCCTAACGATGTGGCCACGCCCCCTAAAAGAGAAGCTTTCTGTGGCCACGCCCCGTAACAATTCGGCCTTAACACATTGGCTGCCAAAGACGCAGATCTGCGTTCTATTTAAAAAAATAAAAATAAATAAATTTCGTTCGTTTTTTTCTTGTTTTTAGACCCAAAGACCAAGGAGATAATGATATATCAAAGATTTAAACTCCTATCCACTTCCTTTTTAACTTAAAACTTAAAAAATCTGTATCTCGGCTCCTGAGAACTTTTTTTTTCAATGAAAAATCTCTGGCAGTCTACAGCAAAAAATCTGAAATAATTCTGGCAGGAGTTAACAGAAGCTTTCTGTGGCCACGCCCCCTAACAGAGAAGCTCAACAAACTGTAAGATATAAAATGGGCCAAAAATGGTAAATGGTGCATTTATAAGAGCTTTATCCAAAGTGCTTTACATAGATTGTGCATTACATTCACCCATTCACACACACATTCACACACACATTCACACACACATTCACACACACATTCACACACAGATGGCAGAGGAAACCATGCAAGGCACCAACCTGCTCATCAGGAGTAATTAGGGGTTCAGTGTCTTGCTCAAGGACACTTCTACACTAACTCTGGGGGAGCCCGGGATTGAACCGGGGACCTTGTGGTTCCCATCCGGCCGCTCTACCCCTGAGCCACTGCCGCCCCTTACTCCTCCATCCACTTCCTGGTTAGCGTATTTGGGGAAACGGTTGTATCTTGCTTTCCATTTGTCTCCGCCAGGCCGAAAGGCACGGCGAGAGAGTATGTTTTACCCCCTGTCCGGCCGTGTGTCCGTCTGTCTGTGAACAGCTAATCTCCGGCACCGTTGGCCCGGTCTCTGCGAAACTGTGCACACACACTCCCTGGATGCCAATTCAGAACCTCTGCCCCACATTTTTCACATGGGCCTGTTATAGCGCCACCGATTTGTGCAAAACCCACAGATTTTATCCAAACATCACGCAAATCGGTACACAGTATCTCTATAGTCATGTGTTCAACACGGATCTGTCCGATATTTCATATTCCATCCTGATTGGCTAAGGTTGGCTTCCAAAGTTTGCAGGATTGGTCCGTTTTGAACAAAATGTCTCAAATCATGAACACAGCTGGCCATTTCCGTGAAAATTTGCACGTACATTCCCACTAGGCCGAGGAAGAAATGCCACCCTTTTCACATTGGCCTGTTATAGCGCCACCAGGAGGCCACAATAACCTACCTGACCTGGCGGAGACCTGTGCTCCGAGGAGCACTTTTTCTAGTTTTCCCCTGCATTTTTGATGAGACATGCTATATTCAAAGGCCTATAACAAGCGAATGGGGGGTCGCGATGACATTTTTCTTTCTTCGTTGAAGCACAGTGAAACCCTCAGTGATTAGCAACCATCAGGGGATCCATCATACTGGAGATAAATATTCTGTGACTAGTTGAAAAGGTACGAAATAGTAAATACTTATAGTAAGTACTCATAGGAAGTACTCCTCATAGTAAATACTTATAGTAAGTACTCATAGGAAGTACTCCTCATAGTAAATACTTATAGTAAGTACTCCTCATAGGAAGTACTCCTCATAGTAAATACTTATAGGAAGTACTCCTCATAGTAAATACTTATAGGAAGTACTCCTCATAGTGCTGCAGTCACTTTGAGTTGTACTGGCTGTTGACATTGACTGTATGATGTGTGTGTGTGTGTGTGTGTGTGTGTGTGCGCGTGTGTGTGTGTGTGTGTGCGTGTGTGTGTGTGTGTGTGTGTGTGTGTGTGTGTTCTTTAAAAGGGAATCAGTTTAGTGCAGCGCTGGCACACACTCACTCTGATACACACACACACACACACACACACACACACACACACACACAGACAATATGTATTTAAGTCTGAGAGCACAACATAATCAATGACTGTCAACAAGACGGAACAATCTGGAAATGAGAGAGAGAGAGAGAGAGAGAGAGAGAGAGAGGGGCGTACAACAGTAGATTATATAACAGACATTGTAGGACATTTAAATGACTTTACCTTTACATCATGTTATACAAGTCCTCACTGACCTCCAACTGTCACGTACTTGTGTGTGTGTGTGTGTGTGTGTGTGTGTGTGTGTGTGTGTGTGTGTGTGTGTGTGTGTGTGTGTGTGTGTGTGTGTGTGTGTGTGTGTGTGTGTGTGTGTGTGTGTTACATAAATATATATACAATATTATACATAAATACATATGCATTTACATATAAATGTGCATCTCGAGTGTATTTAATAAATATAAATATAAACACGGGCTCGTTCATGGAGGTAGGTTGTGACGTAGGACGCAAAAGGGACACTAGTGCGCATGCTCATAACTCTATGGCTGCTCCAAACGTCTCAAAAACGTCTCAATAATTGTACTTCCGGCAGGCTTCCGGGTGCTTCAAAACACCACTGAGCACTTTCATTGAAATGAATAGCTGTTATATTATACCTCTATGGGTAGACTCAGAGGAAAAAAGAAATGTCCATTCCAGAGCTATGGCTGTTTGAATGTGGCTTGTTTTTGGAAAAACAGCAGAAAAACTACAGAAAGACAAGAAAAAAAAAATACTTTTATAAACCCTGTAACATGAAAGGTAGATTTGTGTTGTTGTGGTCATGTGATTTCTGGGTGTACTCTTCTTCGGTGGTGCTGGGATAGAGGTGTTTATATCATGTAGTGTAATGGGTCATTATGACCCACAGAATAAGATGTAATAGACGGATCCGCCGTGCACACTAACAACACATTATTACGGTTGTGTGTGTGTGTGTGTGTGTGTGTGTGTGCACTGTGGGTGTGGGTCCTTCGGGTGTGTGTGTGTGTGTGTGTTCACGACGCCATGGGACGCGCACGCTTGTGCGTTTCACTAAGAGCATACAGCCTACTGTGTATAACCCCAAGTTTGCAAATACTTTTACCTTCGCACTTCACTGGGTATGGACTAGTACCAGTAGTTTGTAGTTTGGCCTGGTTGGGTCTTTGTTATTAGAGTATGGACTAGTACCAGTAGTTTGTAGTTTGGCCTGTTTGTGTCTTTGTTATTATGGACTAGTACCAGTAGTTTGTAGTTTGGCCTGGTTGGGTCTTTGTTATTAGAGTATGGACTAGTACCAGTACAGTGGTTACCTGCTGACCTATACGCCCCAGTCTCTGAAAGGTACCTACCAGGACTCACCTAACCCTAGGTTGTGAAAGGTTGGGGGTGTGGCTATGCCTTGGAGGTGTGTCTTGCGCTGTAATACAGTAGGTGGACAGTAGGTGGCATAAGAGAGCTAAAATGTTTGCAGAGGAAAGAAATTACTCTAGATTACATTACATTAAGGTATATGTCTATTTATGAATTGATTAATTTAAGTAAATACATTGATTCATTAAAGTATAAATTAAAATAAAAAAAAATTAAAGTAATCTATATCCAACTTTAACGTCACTTTACGGCACAGTGTTGCCATGTCCGCTTATTATAAGCGAATTTGCGCTTATTTTTCTGTAAAGTTGCTTGTAAATATTGGTATCAGTGGGGTGCGGTTTTTTGGGCTTGTTTCTAAAGTGTAGTTGGTTATTTGGGCTTGCTTCACAATTGTTTTAACCGGTGGTTCTCAAATATTTTTATGTCATGGACCCCCAAGTTAATATGTAAGCTAAATTATCCCTATAAGCCCCATCTGAAAATGTTTTGTGCCAGCTGGAGGCAGATTTGTGTTGTTAGAATGTTTAAAAAATCTTCCAAATATTCCACATTTTATTACAAGATTTGTTTTTAAATATAGCAGATCTACAAGCTCACAAAGGTTTAATTAAAGTGCTTATAATGGCCTAAGTGCCAGTTGCTTCTTTTGGGCTTATTTTCATAGACCTGGTTGCTTATTTCTCTCACAAAATCTGGCAACATCGGAGTTTAACTTCTCGTCCAGACTTACAGCTGTCGGCCCGGCCGCAATGCCTTGACACTGACAGAGAACTTGAACATCATTCTGATCTGTCTGAAAGCGAGTCCCACTATTGCACGATGGATCAGCTGAACGTAATGTGTAATGTTTACAAGGTTTAACCCCGCCAGCAAATAATAGACTAATAACCTGGAAAGGCTGTAACATTGCTCACGTTTACCAGGTAAAAAGATGATGTTGAAAATAAATCAGATGGTAACATTTATTAGGCTGTTGTGTGGCGTTCATGTGATCAATATACAGTAGCCTATAGGGCCATTGTCCTCTGCACTTGCTTACTGGCAGTGAGAATCTGACCAATACATCATTTAACAGCTTAAACAGTGCCTCTGCTGTTGTTGACGATGTCTCGTAAAATCCAACAAAAAAAGTTCCACATAAGTAGGCTATACTTAAAATAATCAGACAACTTGTCTTAAAATCAGTTAAAAATAATGGCAGTAAAATGGGATTTATCAGCTGCACTCATGTTGTGAAAGGTGCTATTTTCGTTTCATTTTAGTTATACAGTAAAATCAAGCAAACTAAAATCAGGTTTAATTGTCACATTAGGACGGTTTACACATCAAACCTACAGAGCAGGTTTACAAGGGCTGAGCTGCATGGGTGGGGTTGTTACATTCGCTATTGTTCTATAGGTGTTAACGGCCGGCTCGTTGAATGCGCCTTAAATGTAAATTAACTTGAAATGTGTTGGGAGAGAGAGAGAGGAGTGTGTGTGTGTGTGTGTGTGTGTGTGTGTGTGTGTGCTATTACTCCACATTTGCCATGTCTGCTTATTATATAATAATTTTACTTTACTGGAGTATTTCCAATTTTCAATACTTTTACTTCTACTCCACTACATCTCAGAGGCAAATATAGTACTATGCCGTGCTTGTAGATCGGCTATTTTTATATTTTTACTTATGTACAGCAGCTTAACTTGGCAGCAGCCTCCTGTACTACTGGCTACTGTACATAAGTAAAGATTTTAGGTATTTTTTTTAGTATTTCCAATTTCCAATAGCTGTGCTTCGCTGTGCTTTTCAAATGTATAAAATATATAAAACATCTTTTGAAAGTAGCAGATCTACAAGCTCACAACGCCTCCCCAAATGTAGCCTACTTTCTGTGCTGGACCCCCGGCAGTAACTCTGAGGACCCTCTAGGGGTCTCGGACCTCCTGTCGAAGACCCCTGATTTAAGTCATTCTCTCTCTCTCTCTCTCTCTCTCTCTCTCTCTCTCTCATGCAGAATGTCAAGTTTCAGAAAATATATAAATACATATTTATTATTATTATTATACGTTTGTACTTTGTGCTTTTTGCGGGGCTTTGGAATAGCGGCGCTGGCGTTGCATATAAGACAAACACACTTGGAATGGGGGGAAAGTCTTCCTCCCATTCTGTATGGAAGTGGTAGGTTTTCGGGTTATTTTTTGTCATGCACATTTTTTATAACTTTGTAATACTACTGACGTTTGTGCACAATGCAACACTTGAAAACAAAGCATTGTATTGGTGGGTTTGCCTGCTAAAGCCGTGAATGGAGCTGACCGGCCCTTCTTGATGTTAACCTAAAAAATCTCCCTTTTAAGAACATTTTATCAACGACACCCAATCAGTCTGGGCTACACAAATCCCCAGTCTTATCTATAGGCAATACTACAGTAGCCTGTGCTGAAAATAGCCCATCTGCAAACATTATTGGGGGAAGGGAAGGGCTTTCTTTGAGGGGGGGGGGCGGGGGGGGGTTCTATCAATGTATTTGTTCAGATGCAAATTCAGCCCGGCCGATTTTGAGATTTTAAGTAGGCCTACATTTTCATGTGCATGCAACAAGCATGGTTTATACAGGTAGCCTACATGGGTTAGAGGGATGGGCAGAAACCGTGTATTTCCACATTCAACTGTTTATGGGTTTTTCTTTCAATGATCCAGGCGGTCTGAGGTGTGAATATAGGTCCGCCTGCTTGTGGTGGCTTGTGTGTCACAGATGCGATGCGCAGTGTTTGACAACATT
>NW_027660395.1:0-122115 GCF_963280865.1 Gymnoscopelus braueri | reverse complement strand
AATTGACACAAAACTATTCTGTTTGATAACTTATTCATGTTTTGGCTCCTTCCTCCCTCTGCTCCCTAGATGCCAATGCCCGGCGCCGTTCGAGGGACCCGAGTGCCAGCAGACCAAGCACAGTTTCCACGGCAACGGCTATGCCTGGTTTCCGCCCATGATGCCCTGCTTCGAGAGCCACGTGTCTCTGGAGTTCATCACTGAGGTGGCAGATGGCCTTCTACTGTATAGTGGCCCCTTAGCTCAACTGCAGGCCTGGGACCATGAGGACTTCATGGCCATAGGTAAGAGAGAGGGAGAGAGACAGGGTGGGGGTGGTGAGTGGATGGATGGATGGGGGGGGGGGGGGTTAACAGATGGGCCAAGAAAAAAATGAACTCTGGACAATTTCACCCTGTGTGCGTGCGTGCGTGCGTGCGTGCGTGCGTGCGTGCGTGCGTGCGTGCGTGCGTGCGTGCGTGCGTGCGTGTATATATAGTGTACTGGGCGGTCAAACAAATGTATGGAATGGCTGCATTTAAAAAAAAAGTTATGCAATTAAGGAAAGACAATAATTCCATTATGCTCCAACGTTAACACATTAACTGCCAAGACCGTAGTCCTACGGGCCGTTAAATCCAACTGTTAAGCGCCGAGACCGTAGCCCTACGGGCTGCGGTCTTTTCGCGCATGCGCGGTCCGGGTGCACTTTCGGAATTTTTTTGATCCACTTCCGTTTCCGGTTTGATGACAGGAAATAGAATTATTTGGGATCCGGTTTTCACGATCACGCCCGCTCCCATTCTACAGACGAAACTGAAACTCAATTCTCTTCCTGTAGTTTTTTCTCCTCGCATTTCACTGTTTAACGTAATCCGCTCTAACTCAAACATGGATGCCCCGTTTGACACGTGGTTTTCACTGGGAGATACAGGGAGATCGCGCGGATGTAAACAGACCGTGTAGCGCTCAATCTTAAGGATTTTAACAAGATCTATGGCGACATGAAAAAAAACAAAAAAACAACAAAAACACCTTGGCACTGGTGAGTACATTATGAGATTAGCCCTAGATGCTATGGTGTTTAACACCTTTACCGCCGGGCCCGTAGTTCTACGGGCCGTTAAATCCAACGGTTAAGCGCCGAGCCCGTAGTCCTACGGGCTGCGGTCTTTTCGCGCATGCGCGGTCCGGGTGCACTTTCGGAATTTTTTTGATCCACTTCCGTTTCCGGTTTGATGACAGGAAATAGAATTATTTGGGATCCGGTTTCGACGATCACGCCCGCTCCCATTCTACAGACGAAACTGAAACTCAATTCTCTTCCTGTAGTTTTTTCTCCTCGCATTTCACTGTTTAACGTAATCCGCTCTAACTACAGTCATGGAAGTCCGTTTGACATGCGGTCTTCACTGGGAGATACAGGGAGATCTCGCGGATGTAAACAGACCGTTCACGGCTCAATCTTAAGGATTTTAACAAGATCTATGGCGACATGAAAAAAAACAAAAAAACAACAAAAACACCTTGGCACTGTGGTGAGTACATTATGAGATTAACCTCTGGCGGTGGATGTGTTAATGTATGCCACTGTTTTCTGTGTTGCTAGGAAACCTGTGGTGGCTGAAGGAGAGCGTTCTGGACGCAACAGCCAGCCTGAGCCACAAGGTGGGGCTAGTGAGCAAAGCCAGAATGGAGCCAGACCAAAGCGGTAACTAACTAGTTTCTTGGAAATAACTCCTGTGTGATGCTGAAATGACAGAGACTATGTAAAGTTTTCAATAGAGGAACCTCTGACATTTCTTTATGGTTATTGCAGGTCTGCACCAGTTCCGAAGTATCTCAAAATGCACTATGTTAAAGAAGAGATTGGAGATGGTAAAGGTGTGTGTGTGTGTGTGTGTGTGTGTGTGTGTGTGTGTGTGTGTGTGTGTGTGTGTGTGTGTGTGTGTGTGTGTGTGTGTGTGTGTGTGTGTGTGTGTGTGTGTGTGTGTGTGTGTGTGTGTGTGTGTGTGTGTGTGTGTGTGTGTGCATGATTATTTGTTGTTTGAGAGAGAGACAAAGAAGAATGACATCATGTTACAGTGACACATTATGCAAATGCATCACAGCTCTCTCCTCTCCTCTCCTCTCCTCTCCTCTCCTCTCCTCTCCTCTCCTCTCCTCTCTCTCTCTCAGCCTCTCCAGACTCTATATCCCTTCAGCAGGCTCTCCATGAATCTGTTTTCTCCCCCTGGTATATCTGCCTCCCCGCCCCAGAGGGTGGCTCTCTGCTGGGACAAACATTGTCAGCTTCTCCCCGAGGTCTTGGGTCTTACCGCCAAAAGAGTGGCAACCTGGAGTGCCGAAGAGGTCAGACACATGCTCATTTATTTAAAAGAAAGACAAAAGGCACGCTCCATCCATGTGCATAACATGTCCTGTTTGTGTGTTGCTCAGGTGGCCAGTTTTGTCAAAGGACTCCCAGGTTGCAAAGAGCATGCTGCGACGTTTAGAACAGAGGTAAGTAGTTCATCACGATTACATATAACGGTAGACAGCTTATTTGAATTGACGACTGCTATTGTGTAGCAGCGTTACGCTATTGTAGCCAGCATGAGATAACGACTCGCCTACTGCGAGGGGACATCGAAAGAGATGATGTGTACAACTAACTGTACATTGTGTAGGATTTAGCCTAAATCTTGCAACTGGTCATGCTGTCCTCCAGCAGCTCTGCTAGGGAATTACTTCTGTGGTTCCCAAACGGTGTCCCATGAGACAATTTCAGCTGTACCTTGGGATTTTGTGACAACCATACATTATTAATGCAATATACACAACTATACAAAAAGTATTGAATGCTTGTTTTATTTAGTATACAGTATCAGTTCTTTGTTGTTGGCCAATGGCATGGAGCTAAACTACTTTCTCTGCATCTCTTATACAGCAAATTGATGGCGAAGCCTTCTTGCTTCTCACTCAAGCAGATATTGTTAAGATCCTGTCAATCAAACTGGGTCCTGCTCTGAAGATCTACAACTCTATCCTTATGCTGAAGAATGCTGACGAAGAGTAGGACTCGCCTCGGGGGTGGAATCACTTCCTCTTATAACACAAACTTCTCCAACTTCCCTATCATCTACACTTTTGGGTAAAGGATAAAGATTCAAAAGAAACCAGGGCTATCTATCACCCGTGAAGTTCTGTTACAGTTCAGGTAGAGACAAGAATGAGTGGAAGCCGACTACTGCCAGATTTCACCCATCTCGTCCCCAAGGCTCTCTCCGTGATGGACAGTACTTGTCGCCCTGAGGGAGAGTATTTACATTGTAATATAAGGATTCTTAATTTATATTGTATTCGTTTTCTGAATGACAATGAACGTAACTGCAGGCACCTTTAAGGCTTCTTATGATGTACAGTTTGTGTATTGGATTTATTGTCATTGCTCTGCTGCATTTCCCTTTTTATTTGAATCATCTTAAAAAGGTGCTTAAACCCTGAGCTCACAGAACAAGCTAAGTGTGTGATTTGTGGCTTTTTTTTAATACATCATGCAAAAACAGACTTGAGCAGAGTGCTTTTAGTATGGAACAACTAGATTGTTCACTATTTGTTTCTCCTCTAGATGGAGACATTGAGCTGCTCTTCATGTCCAGGGCAGAGGGTTTTTAAGGTTGTCTCCAGAGGGGGGTGGGTGGGTGTGTGTGTGTGTGTGTGCGTGCGTGCGTGCGTGATATCCTGGAGGAGTTGTGGAAAAAAATGATGAGAGAGAGAGAGCGTGTGAGCATGCATGACATGTGTGCCCATGAGTGTGCTTCAGAAATGAGGAAGTATCTTCCTGCCAGCCCCTGTATCTTGCATTTCCCATCACAGGATTATGTTGTGATTGATTTGGAAGGGCTAATGGTTAATGATCAAGTAAGAGAATTGCAAGCAAGGCTAGATAGTGCAAGACAATATGAGCCAGTTCTATTTTGTTTTTTCTATACGTTTGCTTTTGTGGAAAGGCAAAATGTTTTTGAATGTAAAAAAATATATATATATACTGTATATATTTCATTTAGTTGTTTTCATTACTATTTGTTTTCTGTCCTGGTTGATCTAATTGACCTCTTGGCATTGTGTAAATAGTATGGCTGCTGACAGTCATGGCAACCCCAGTAGAAATGACTCCAGAAAATATGCAAATAAATACTTTGAGCGGCAGGACAATTTGTAAAGATTTTGTGGAATACATAATACTGAATTTCACTCTTAACGCTAGATGCAATTCAGTTGGGATGTGTACATTAAATTGTTTATACTCAAACGGCTATTATTTAATTTATGGGTGTAAATGGTAGCCTATGCAACTTTGGCTTGTGAGGTTACTGTAGCTGTTTGCTGGAATGTGTGTGACTGGACAAAATAAACGAGATGCACACTAACTGTTGTTGACTAACTGTTGTAATGTGGTCATTACCTCAGACCTGCAACTTGCAGATCTTTTTACATCCTCAAATTCCCAGCAGGGCCTCACACAAAGCATGGGAAGTCTCTCCACACAACTTTCATTGCTCTGATATTTGCACATAGAAATAATAATAAATAAATAATCAATAGGCTAGATGCGAGCAATATTGTAGGCTAATTACAGATTTGGGGCTTGAATATAATTTCTTCATATTTGCCACTGACACTCACTCGCTCCCCCCTTCATCTGACAAATTGTTTTGTACAAACTAATAATAACTGGTCTCGTCGTGGGACTGGCCTGGACTCTCCGTTGATTCCCACGACCCTTAAACCACCAGTGGTGTGTAAAGTAACTAAGTACATTTTACTCAAGTACTGTACTTTTTAAGGTATTTTTACTTTACTGGAGTATTTCCAGTAAGGTAATATGTTTTCAGTACTTTTACAGTACTTCTACTCCACTACATCTCAAATATTGTACTTTTTTACTCCACTACGATACTTTGTTGATTTGGATTATTATTACAAAACATACATTAATCACTTCAGCCCCTATATTTCGGCCATTTTGAAAACTTGTGTAATGGGACATTCTGCATTATGAGTATTTCTATTTTTGGTATTTGAAGTACATTTTACCAATACTTTTGTACTTTTACTTGTAACAGATAGTATTTATGCATTGCAGTATTGATACTTAAGTAAAACATTTGAGTACTTTTTCCACCACTGTGAAGTAGGCTACCACACACATGCATGCATGCATTACAGACAGTGCACACGCACGCACGCATGCATGCATTGCAGACAGTGCACACACAACAATCCAGGAGAGAGAGAGAGAGAGAGAGAGAGAGAGAGAGAGAGAGAGAGAGAGAGAGAGAGAGAGAGAGAGAGAGAGAGAGAGAGAGAGAGAGAGAGAGAGAGCAGATCAGATCAGCAGCGTGCTGTACACTGGCTGAAGAACCACTGGATGAAAACATCTGAAGCCAGCAGGGACATGATGGGAAAGTCCTCCTGACTGATATACACATCTAAATGGGAGAGAAGATAAAGCTACTATTCTACAGATGATTAGACCACGGAACTTATTTTTTATTTGTTAATTCTTGTTAATTCTTATTTATTCTAACAATGCCGACGATCTACGACGGATGGACGTGAGATTGAAGACGTGAGTATGAGTAGCTTATTGTTCATCAACTTTATGATTGTAGGATACTATGCGTAGCGCATTCTGATTATAATATAAACACATAAGACGGTAAAGCTGCAGTCAGTGGTGTAAGTACATACTCAAGTACAGTATTGTTTACTTTACTGGAGTATTTCCAAATTTCAATACTTTTACTTCTACTCCCACTACATCTCAAAGGCAAATATTGTACTTTTACTCCACAACAATTATTTGAAAACTTTAGTGACTAGTTACTTTGCAGATATAAATGATTATATTATAAAACATACATTAACCACTTTAGACCCATTTTATACATCGGCTATTTGAAAATAGCCGATCTACAAGCTCACAATGCCTTGCATTGGGAGTTGTGAGCTTGTAGATCTGCTATTTTCAAACATTTTTGTAAGTTTACTTTTGGTAAGTATATTTTGATGCCAATACTTTTGTACTTTTACTCAAGTAAATTTTGGTTATCGGACTTTTACTTGTAATAGAGTTTTTCTATACATTGCTGTATTTATACTTTTACTTAAGTAAAAAATGTGAGTACTTTTTCCACCACTGCAGGCTGCAGTAGCTACGATGATACGTGTCAAGATAAGATAATGAAGGTGATGTTCCTTCCAGCATTAAGCAGGATGAAAACCTGATCAAGATGTTGGCTACTCAGTTTAGCAACTTTCCTCATCAACTTTTGATTTGCTTGATTTATTTATTTATTATCTCTAGCCCAACTGGGCTACTATATCCAAGAGTCCTCAAACATGCAAAAAACACTTTCATAGATACAAACACAAACAAACATTTGTACAAGTTAATCACTTAAAATCCACATTAATCCATCATTATGCAGCATACAAAATAGCAATAGCAAAATAATATTAACATTAAAACAGTAATTATGCACTGTAGGGAAGCCATGCAATGCACTTTATCATCATTAACTATATATCTATTGTTGCACATAAATTAACTTAAATATATATTTTTCAAATCCATTAGTAGCCAGTGGTGTATAGTTTATTCCACCTTTGACAAGCCTGATTCGAGAATACTCTTCTCTTCTACCAAGCTCTAATTTGGGTTTTGATAGGACATAATCTGTGCTCTGCCTGTATTCCTTTTCTCATTGACAGAATGTATCTTTTCCCAAAGGGTGTCAGTCATAAATAGCTCTTGGTTTCTCTGTATTAACCATTATTTCTATGGGGAATACAATTTTAATTAGCTTAATTATCTTAATTGTAGTCAAATCAGAAGTGATTTCATATGGTCTGGGCTTATTTATTACTTATTTTTATTAAATACAACTGATATAATAACTTTATATTAACCAACATCCATGGCCACAGTAGGGAGTTTTGTGAGTGGAGACACTTGAATTCCCCTAGAGGGACTTGCTAAAGTAGTTATTTCCTGTTGTGTACAATGCAAAGGAAAGCTCATATTAAACAAATTACATCTGTCATCCTGCCGGAACCACATTCTTATGCTCTGTCGTAAGATGTTTCATGCGCTGAAAATGGCAGATCTCCAAGCTCACAACGTGTTGCGTCGCGCAACGCTGTCGCACGGCAAAGTATCAATCAGGCTTTAACCCTTCATGTTTTGCTCTCCAATCCCCTCTACTGTCATTTCCAGTGTGAAGCTGAAGGATGACAGCAGCGGGGTCCAGTGGAACGGTCAGTCCTGTCTGTAGCCCCACCCACTCCCACTCATCCCAGTCACCAGCACGGTCAGCCTGTCCCCCAACATGCTGGCGCCGCAAGAGGAAAGAGAGGATTCTTCAGACCAGGCTGCCGCTGCACCTCCGCTCTGCTCCAGGGGTGTGGCTCCTGCTGGGTGTCAGCGTGGTGCTCGTAGGGATGTCTGTGGCGGTGGCCGGCTACGTGGTTTCCGCGCCCCGACCTGTGGGCGGCCGCGGCAGCTCTCACGCCGACCGAATGAAGCTGGCCGGGCCCGTCGTCATGGGCGTCGGCCTGTTCGTCTTCATCTGTGCCGCCACTCTCCTCTATGAGAACCGAGACCGCGAGCTCCTGAAGCTGGTGGCGTCCGATGACCTCGAGGACCTGAAGCCGGACAGCGGCTGGGAGGATTCTGAACAGCACGACGATAGCTGTCAGGACCGCCGTGAGTCAGTGGACATGGAGCAGGGATCCTGCAGCATTTCCTCCCACGCACGCTCGCCCTCCAACCAGATCCGGGGTCCTCCTCTGTCTCCCCGGAATAGACGCAACATCAGTAGCAGCTCCCCAGATGGCCAGCGTGGCCCATGGGAAACGCCGCCTCCGCCTGAGAATGGAGAGGCTCTGGGAGGGAGGGAAGGACCGGGGTCAGAGGGGAAGGTGGAGGAGGGGGAGGGGGGATCAACACGACTGACTCGAGTTCTGCACCATCAGGAGCCAACCTCTTGCTATCCCTCCTCCCACTGTCCGTCCCCTTCTACGTCCTCGGTACACTCTGACTCCTGCAACTCCAGCGAGATCAATTTTAACATAAGGACAGGCTTGCCCCCCAATGATGGACAATAACACATCAACCACATGCCTTTAAACTCTTACTTTCTAATCACAATGAAATACACACATGGAGATACATGGATGCTCAAAATGTTCCTCCTATTATTATTGGTGACCTTTCATTAAAACCCCAGCATCCGTATTGTGGGGAAATCCTTAGCAGGAAATAGCAGATCTACATAGAGCCCCTAAGGGACTCCGGTCAACCAAGTGTAGGGTTTTAAGTGGTTAAAACGGGCTGAATGTCTTGTATGCTTCAGAGTGGTGCAGTGGTGAGTGGTGAGTGGTGCTCCCTTTTCGCCCACCCAGGTTTGGTGGAGTTGAAACTATGCTGTTTGATGTCAGCTTGCCAGCTTGTTGTCTTTACTCTCCCCAAATCCCCAAAGTCAGAGTTTGACCGTATTTGGTCCTTGAGGAGGATTGCAAAAAGTTGGTTTGGTGCCATATTGGGAGATGGACACACACACAGTCACTCATTCACTCCCACTCCCACAGTCATGTTCACAAACACACACACACACACACGCACACACACACACACGCGCACACACACACACACACACACACACACACACACACACACACACACACACACACACACACACACACACACACACACACACACACACACACACACACACAGCTTTTGTGTCCCATGGGTTTTTGTAGGGAACAGAGCTTGATTAGAGGACAACCCAGATTAAAGTCTCCAATGAGCGTTTATATAATCTCACATTTTATTAATCTGAGAAAATGGCTTTTCGGTATAAGATGAGCACATAAGGACACGATCCACTCACACAGTCAACACCCACAAACATGCACCATGTTCAGTCTAAATATCGTTTGGTATTCCGTGCACATGCGAATGCAGACTCAAGCTGTTTTTAATTGTGACTCAACCTTTTTATGGTACACAGTGTCAGCCGCACAGCTTTGTCATTCTCAGGAGTCTGTTTAGGCTAGATGTTGAAGAATTGCAAACTTTGTGGTGTAGAGGCCGGGTAGAAAACAACAAGAACAACGGCGGTTGTTAGGAGTTATTCCTGACACGGCTGAGCGCACACATACGGTCCTCTGAGTCCTGTTACTGGAGGCTCACTCACCCACTGTTCTGACCTTTCATCTCTTCATCATCTGATTCCTACGCTTTATTCAAATGTGAAGCGCTTCGGAGCAGCTCGAATTTTCATCCTCTCAGGGCTCAGCAGAACTGCACAAAACAACAACAAAAAAGCAACAGGGAAGGTTCACAGCTATAATGATCCACTTTCTCATTTAGATTCAGGAATATATAACGTTGAGTAAAAACATAGTTTCCACAGGGCCAGCACGCAGACAAATTAAAGAGAGGCAGGGTGAGGCAGGGTGGGATTTTTAATTATCCCGAGCATTCTCCTCCAGCCGCTAATTACGCTGAGGATCAGACTGAGGGGTTTTTATAGGTATTTTAGAACTGCAGAGCATTTCCTCTGTTTGGGCCCATGCTGGGTTTCTGCCATCCAGATGAGGACTGAGACTGAAGATTGCAACAATCTGCAAGCCACAATCACACATATCACTCCGACAGCACTTCTCTCTCAGACACACAATGAAGCACTTTTATACGCAAAGATATGATGACATCGATGGATTGCTGATATGTCAGTAGTAGGATGAGGGAGAGAGATCTGTCGTGAGGGTTATGCCATTGTAAATCTGCATACAGTTTTTGTTTGGTTGTCAAATTGTAATCCGATGTTAACATCAGATTAAATTCAGATGTGTTATCTGTCCCTGACTCTGACCCTAAACTCTCATATGAACCTCTGAATCTTTATACACATACAAATGCAAGATGATCCAAGAATTCCTGAAGAGCTTATTCAGATTTGTGTGTGTGTGTGTGTGTGTGTGTGTGTGTGTGTGTGTGTGTGTGTGTGTGTGTGTGTGTGTGTGTGTGTGTGTGTGTGTGTGTGTGTGTGTGTGTGTGTGTGTGTGTGTGTGTGTGTGTGTGTGTGTGTGTGTGTGTGTGTGTGTGTGTGATTACATCTATTTGGTCAATATGTTTAGAAGCATGTTGTGTGCTATGCTACTCATCAGCACAGGTTTTATAGTGGACTAAGTATTGAGCAGAATTGAATCCTCTGGCCCCCTTTATGAGCGTTGTGAGGCTGATCATTTAGATATATCAATTTGAGTACAGGGAGGGGAATAAGCTGCTTAACCCATTGCTGACTCAAGACACATGTTGTCCCACAGTTCCTCATAAGGAGAGGGGAGCATGGAAGATAGACAAGATAGACGCTTGTGTTTCAAAAGACACAAATAACTGAGAATCACCCAAGCTGATCCCAGCTGTAATGTTAATTGATCCATCCATCCAACAGAGTCATCTTGTCAGTCGGTTTGACTGATGATGCCTTCATGAATATGGAAAAGTATATATCAGTAGATGGACAAATGTTTCTACTCTTCTCTGAGGATGTCATAAAACCAGTGTTCTCAACTGGAACACACACTTCTGAAAAAGAAAAAAAGTGAAAAAACCTTATTGGACTAAAAGCAAAAATCTGCTATTAATATCTAGGAAGTGGAACAATGCTCCAAGACACCCTCCATCCCCCATAATTAACTCAAATATACTTATATCACTCTAGTCTCCCATCTTTTTTAATAGTTGTTATTGGTCTAGATTCTAGAACTAAACCTTTTAATACTGTGACCCACCTGTGGAGGTACTTTTGGCTCAGGATCCACCAAATATTGTGTGCAGTAATTAAGCACTAAATTCTCATTACCATGGCTCAAATGTGAGATAATTAACATTTATGTTTGTATATTGTTCATAAGTACAGTATTCGCCTTTTTAGTCTTCAAACATAGGCTACAAAGGAAGCACAAGGAGTGTCAAGATCACACAATATTTTTAGCGGGATTCTTTTAACAATAATTTACACATATCAGTTTTACATGGTCTGATTTTACATTCAGTTTACAAAGTGCCGTACATATCTGTCACAAATAGTGGATGGAATTGTGTTTTTAAAACAAATTACACACAGCATGTCCTAAAATTGTGTCAAGCATAAACAATAATTATTCAAAAACTATGCATGCATTTATTTCCCTCTACATAAAAAAGACCCACCTGGCCCTATGCTGTGACCCACTCATGGGTCATGACCCACAGTTTGAAAACCACTGGTCTATAAAATATTACGGGTGAATTACTGACTAATCCAATTGTAGTCAGACCTAGACCTCCTAAGCCCTTTTCTCTTTCTAAAGGCCTTGCATGTCGCAAGGAGTATTGTTCTGAAATGCATGGCTTCATCTTGTGTGTGCTTGCCATCTTGATGCTCACACCAACTAAAGGTAAGACAATCTGTTCCTTTCAAATTCCATTGATCACATCTGTTCATTTGAGCTATAAACCTAACAATTCTGTTTCCTGTCTGTAACCCCTCTCCTGAAGGCAAATAGCGTAATAAATAAGTTTTATAGCGTAATATTTCATTCTTCAAATTTCAACACTAAGATATAAAAAATGAATAGTTCCCTTACAAGCACCATTATGCTAAAACTTGTAACTGTATCCATTGCTTAATGCAAAAAAGATACGTAGTGTGTGTGCTATTAGGTCAAGGGCTTGGATTTATTCATTGAAATAAATAAAACCACTTGTTGATAGTCAACAAAGCATTAAACTCAAGGGTGTATTCAATGTCATAGTCCATATCTTTGATACGAAAGTTAAACTGTCTTCTCTCATTCATCAGCATAAGAAAAGGGATTTGACGGTCTAGGGTCTAGTTTAGGTTTTGTAGTATGCAGATTACATACATTTAAATGTTTCATGTAATCAAACGTAATACAATTAGTAGAGGTCACTGACCAACCACACACTGCAAAACATTTCCTTATTCCAACATACAGTAGTTGTGCTGTGGCAGTGTAGCTACCTCAGCGTCCTACTCTGGTCCTAGCTATTACAGTAGTTTACCTGAGCTAGCATCAGCTAACAGGATGAGAGGGGATAAGCACCCTGAGCTCCTCTCAAACTAGTCTCCAGGAACCAGGAAACAAGATTACTTGTTTTTTCCACCGGTGGCCCAGCAGCTGTTTAACGACAGAATGTGCTCAGACAGTAAACTCCAAACCTGAATTCTCTCACACAAACAATGGGTTTCAAAAGCACAACGTTCTTTACTGTTTTGAGTCCATACTGTTACATTGTGAATGTGAAATCACATAATGACCGTGGGGGTTATGGTACTCATCATCAAGTTCAAATTGAACAAATTGAAAAACCCAATTTTGCTCCTGACCACTCATTTCAACATGCCCAAAATATTTCAACAGAACAAGATTATATATTACATTTTTAAATAAAGTTGTTGTCTTATGCAGCCTAAAATTAGTGCTGTGCAGTGCCTTCTAGATGTCTGTAGCACATTGAAATCAGCTTTTCAGACATGTTTATGCTTTTCTTTTCTCTTTTTGCATTTCATAGTGCCCCTAGGGAATTAACCGAGACTCCACTTGGCTCTAAGCACTTGTAAGTGGCTGGGGTTGATAAATGAGTAACCAAGCTTCCAAGCTATCATTATGTCCCTAGGACAGAGCTTTAAGATGTGACTGGAATGTACAACTGTAGCAGATTTTTCTCCCTAATATGTTGCTGTCCAAACATTTGGCCATCATTTTATAACACACTCATCCAAAGCCACAGCTTGTACACAGTTCATGAATAATAATAACCAAGATACATTTAGTGCTATTCCTCATTAGTTTAGCTCTATTTCCATCAACAGGCCCCCACTTTCTTTTGTCACACTCAAAACACAATAGAGTAAATGGTGTTGTGTTGTGTTTTTCTGGGGGTGTCAGGTGAGGAAGACGAGCAGCTGGAACAGTTAGATCAGCTGGAGAATGAGGAGGAGGCAACGTTACTAGAGTGTTTCCGCTGTGACCTGGGCTTTTGGGATGCTTGCTATACCACCACCACTAACTGCAGCACTGGGGAGAAGTGTTACACTGGCCGAGGAAAAGCAGGTGTGTTATGAACATTTGGTTGTCTGTGTGTTACATTGTTGGGTGCAGGTCAAGGCATTTGTAAATGAGTATGTGTGTTTTTGTGTATTGTTTACAAATTAATAAAGTTAAATGTCCCAAGAGTATAAAACATGAAAATAAATTAATGGAAGAACTTGAACTGGAACGTGCATAAAGTTGGTGCAGATTTTTCCAGTGGTTTTCTAGATTATCTCTGGACACACACAAACAGACCTTCTCATAGCCTCTTATCACACCATAAAAAGACATGTACTGTACTGTGTTTGTATACAGGTGTGTATGTGGTAACACTACAATACTAGAGCAAGGACGGCTCAACGTGTGCGGTGCTGATTAGTATGACGAGTCATCATGCTAAGTGTATTATACTTAAGTCTGACTGTCATCATTGTGCATTGCTGTCTCCTTAGCGGATGGCCTGGATGTCAAAACCCTGGGCTGTGTGAAGGAAGAGGAGTGTGGGACGGAGACCACAGTGGAGTTCTTCTCCAACACCATTGTCTATGTCATGACCAAGCACTGCTGTCACACACCCTTCTGCAACACAGCACACAACATTCACACCAACAAAACACCCCTGTACCTGACTGTGGCTATACTAACAATCTGGCACCTCACAGGGTGCCAGATTCCCTCCTTCTCTTGATATATCCGGGCTCCCCCAGAAGAGTTAGTGTCGAAGTGTCCTTGAGCAAGACGCTGAACCCCTAATTGCTCCCGATGAACAGGTTGGTGCCTTGCATGGTTTCCTCCGCCATCGGTGTATGAATGAGTGTGTGAATGGGTGAATGTAATCCATGTAAACCATCCATGTAAAGCGCTTTGGATAAAAAGCGCTATATAAATGCACCATTTAACATATAAAAAAACCCCATCAGCTGTTCTTTGCAAAATAGTGAAGAACCTTTGATGGTTGTGTCAAACCAGTGGGATCACCAGGACACATAACAGCAGTAGAAAACAGTCAATGTGATGATTGTGTCAAATGTAAAAATCAAACAAAAAACATGTGCTTAAAAGTCTTTGTCCGGGAATACAGGAAGGTAGTACGTTTGTGTGTAATTTATTGAACATTTGTACAAGTGTACAGTATTTGAATGAAAATGAACAAAATCCATAACGTGGGAAGTTGATTCATGTTTTCTGCAGCAAAACATTTATTATTATTACCATGTACCACAGAATTATTTAATCCAAAAAGACAACAAGTAATAGGATTATTAATGTGGTTATATTAAAGTAATCTGTTTGAAAGGGAAACCCCACATCATGACTATGATGTAAGAGCAAAAAGGAATGGTGAATGTGGTGGGGACCTAACTTCATAGTCAAATTGTGACTGAAGCACTGCAATAACCAACTTATACTGAGCACTGAGCAGTGTAGGCCAGGACATAATTTACAGTAGGTCTCCACCTGAGGGCAGTATCACTTCTTTCATGAAGCGCTGCAGATCAACATCCTCGTCCTCCAGGTCAATGTGTAGGAACTTCTCCACCACAGATGCACACCTGGCACAAGTACATATATATTACACAGCCATGCCATGCAAGTTCATGCTTTTGTCTTTGTATTGTAATTGCGTGTTATGGTTTGAGTAGGAACTCACCTGGTGGCCTGATCATCATTTCTGTCGATGCGTTTGATGGTCTTTCCTGTTCTGTACAGTTCAGATACCTTGCCAAGCACACACCCACACAAACAGTAAGGCTCACTCTGCCTACACATATTATTTTTTTGGTGTGTAAGTGTGTGTGTGTGTACCTCCACTCCTCTCTGTACGAGGCTGGTTGGCAGGCCCGCCAGTGTAGCGATGTTGGCAGCATAACTGGAGCGGCAAATCCCTTCTTTCAGCTGGTACAGAAACACCAACTCATCCTTGTCCACGGCAGTCTCTAGAGTCTAACACACACACACACACACACACACACACACACACACACACACACACACACACACACACACACACACACACACACACACACACACACACACACACACACACACACACACACACACACACACACACACACACACACACACACACACACACAAAATACTGACATTGACATATTAGATCGTTTTCGATCAGTTGATCATACATCAACACAACATCAGTGTTTCCTCCCAAATAAAATTCGACATACACACACAGACACAATATAGAAAAATAACATATTAATTAAAGTACAAAACAGAAACTTAAAAACAGCAAAAAATGGAAAGAGCAACGCTAAAAAGTGCTGAGTGCACCTGTTTGACTGGTCATTTGGTATCAGCAAATGTCTACTCTACTGTACAGGACATTGTTTTGCACCATTAGCCATAATTCTTTACTTTGATTAAGTATAAATTATCCATTACATGCTCACACAGATGTTTGATTGGGTCAGGTCTGGTTATGTTTCTGTAACTGTAAATTCGTCAACATTATGCCAATCTGTCAGTACCAGCAGGGACAGCTGCCCCGAGGAGGGGAGGAGGCCCATCTGGAGCAGACTGTGGAAGTTAGTAGCCAATAGGACATGAGGAACTTCCCCAGGAACTCTTTTGAGCCAATGAGAGATTGACGCCGCCAACAGGGACAGGCCATCCACCTAGAGTATTAGAATATTAATATAGTTAATTGTGTGATACAAATGCAAATATAGAAAGATTATATAGGCATGCATGTATACTTTTGCACAATCAAGGTTTTCTTACAGTGTTGGTTCCTTTGCCGAACTCATCGATGAGAACCAGTGAATTGCCGCTACTGTTGTTCAGCGCGTGGGCCATCTGGAATACAGACACATTCAGATTTACCATTTGTTTTTACAGATAATTATGTATATTATGCACATTTATTATGTCTTTCTCTCTCTATCTTTCTTTCTCTCTGTGTGTGTGTGCGCGTGTGTGCGCGTGTGTGCGTGTGTGTGCGTGTGTGTGTGTGTGTGTGTGTGTGTGTGTGTGTGTGTAGGCGGCATGCTTGCCATGCCCGAACAGGAGGATAGTGGGAGTGGACCTGGATACAGTAGTGTTGGTGGAATATCAGTAAAGACACAAACGTACACAGAAAATGTACACGTATACGCCCACAAACACAGCTGTTAGCGCACTGTATAATGCATGTGCGTAGGCGTACAACAGGTACCTGGTTGAGGTCTATCATGAAGGTGCTGAGGCCCAGAGACACAGACTCCCTGCTTTGCATGCGTGTGTAGATTCCGTCTACCAGACCAATCTCTGCCTCCTTCGCTGGAACGTCTGAGCCAATCAGAGCCATGAACACAACCAGACCCACCTAGCAAAGTCAGTCAGGGGGGGTAAAGGAGTTTGTGATCGGCTAATGAGATTCGGAATAGAGGAATTACACTGTTGTTAACTAAATGGCCAGAGTGTGAAGTGTATTGACTGTAATACCTGTTTAAGGTAGATGCTCTTGCCAGATGAGTTGGGTCCGGTGATGATCTTAAGTCGGCCCTGTGACTCAAAACTCTGGAAGGAGTTGGCCACGAACACGGGTGAGCACAGCTCGAGCAGTGGGTGTCTGCAAGACAAAGAAATTCAAATCTATCTGGCTCTCTATTAAATTCCTCTAAAGCCGAGTGTGTGTGTATGTGTATGTGTGTGTGTGTGTGTGTGTGTGTGTGTGTGTGTGTGTGTGTGTGTGTGTGTGTGTGTGTGCGTGCGTGCGTGCGTGTGTGTGTGTGTGTGTGTGTGTACTTTGGATGTGGGTGCACACGTGTCTGTGGATGACTATTTGTATGTGTGTATGTGCATGAGTGGGTACCTGGCCTGTATGAGTGTTATGCTGCTGTGGCTAGTTAACTTGGGGGAGGTGTAACCGTACTCCTGGGAGGCACTGCTCAAAGCCATTAGGCAGTCCAGCTCAGCACTCAGCTCTAGAACCTATAGAATACACACCATAGATATACAACGGAACAGATAGGTCATACGTGCCCTACTTCTGTGTTCACTGCCACCTGTGTTGCTGAGGGACCTGACGGCATTATGGATTATGGATACCGTCAAATCCATCGCATTGAGCAAACGTGTCCTAGGCCACTGTGGATTGATTACCTCCTCTTCCATGTTTGACACACGTAAAGAACAGACAGATAGCAACCAAAAAAAGCAAACACAATTCAGTGTCAACTTTACCTACCTTGTACAGAGAAGAGCTCCTCTCCAGGATTATTGTTTGAAGCTGTGTCATAACAGCTGTCTCCATGTCTGAGAGGAAGGAGACAAGACATACTTCAGCAGGAAAGAGAGATAAGAATCTAACATACTGTAGGTATCTAAATATTGTCTATGACAGGTGTCAAGGTGTTGTATAAGACAGGCGTCTAAGTAAATGTTGGATAAGACCAGGGGAACACAAAAATCACCTCTGATGTCACAGTGTAAGTCACCCAGCAGATCATCCAGCTCTCTGGTTCTTTGGCTACGGTAGTGCAGATGGTCATCTGACAAAAACTAGACAACCAAACGCAGACAAGATTGCAGCAATTTTGTGAGTGGACATGCATGCATGTATTTGGGTGAAAACTCAATTACATAGAAATACACTAGCCTAGCATTGGCCAGACTGATAACGTGGATTCACTCTCACGTTCTTTCCCGGTATTAGTCTGGACTTCGGCCCATAGGGAGCGAGTATGAGAAATCCGAAAATTATCGGGCCAATCAGTGACTGCGTTTCAACTGCGGTCCGTACAACAGTGAAAAGCATCAAAATAATTTTCTGATTTCTACTCGCTCCCTATGGGCCGAAGTCCAGACTGAAACCGGGGAGGAACGTGAGAGTGAATCCACGTTATCAGTCTGGCCAATGCCAGGCTAGAAATACACACCATGAAGTCAAGTCCCGGTATCTCAAAATCCTCTTTGTCCACCATGCTGGGCAGCCGGGGGACAGACAGCAGGAAGCCTAGCTGTATAAGAAATGTTGTGCTTGCACTTAATGTTTTTGCATATCACTCATCTGCTTCTCTAGTGTGGGTGTGGACACAAGTGTGGGCATCCTGGAGAAACTATGTTATCTTCACATAACTTTTGGAAATCATGAATCAGGTATTACTATATGTATACATAAATCAAATAAGTACAGATAATTATTTTCAAATTCAACTGCCAGCGTTGTAGGTAGACATGACTGTATCACACCAGAGGGAGATAGATCGCACTACAAGACGGGATGCGAGCGTCCAGGTGTTCCAGCTCTCTCCTTGCAACATCATTCAGGAAGTCTGGCAACCCCATCATCTTCCTCTTCTCTATGGAGCATGTGCAGATAAAATGTTTTATTCTATGTCTATGTGTGCTGTCATAAAACAACCTGCATTTTGAACAGAAAACATGTTTACTATTTTCAGAAAGCTCTAGTTTTAAATCTGGAAAGGAAGGGCACACTCACTCTCATCGATTGCAGGGTCCACATTTGGTTTAATTGTGAAGCGGTTCTCTGTTGCACTGCTCTCAAAATCCACCTACACAAAAACACATTCAAACAAATTGACACTCGAAAATTGCAGGAAAGAACTAATGAATGTGAAGATGAGAGATAATTCAATTTCATAGGAGTGCATACAGTACGTGTAATCAAATCACATACATATACGTATGTGTGGTCATACCACAAATGTTTGGGTGAGACAAAGAGAACAGAGATAGAGGGAAAGAACTCACCACCCTGCTGATGACAGAGGTGATGTATTGTAGGTCATCAGAGAACCCCTCACTGATTTCACGGAAGAGCTGAATGGACTGAGGCAAGATGCGCACTGTGTCTCTGATGCACATTGCACTATACACCGTCTAACGCACAAAAACGTTGTAATATATTATGCATTGCCATGCACATTATTAACTGTCTGGTGACATCATTAACCAAATAGCTGTTACCTTGTAGAGACTCTGCCAGTCAGTGACTTTGGTGTGAGAGAGAGACATCCTGCGCAGCAAGGTCTACCACACAAACACAAACAAAATGGACATGCAGGGACACAAACTTCAGGAAAATAAAATGTTATCTGTGGTTAGTGATTTAGGTGATGGGGTACAGAGATGCACAGGAACCAGAGGTCATGGGTCAGAGTTTACTGGGATGTTCCTGATGTTGCGTAGTGTAGACTGCAGAGTGTTGAGGGTGTCAGAGTTGCGTGGCGTTGTGAAGAAACGGATCACTTCCTGCCTCCTGTTTAAAACTGCCAGGTCACGTGTTGGCCGCAGGAACCACTGACTGTGAGAGAAAAGGCCATCACTCACACTCACAACAAGGCCACAAGTACTGCTACATCAACAAATGCATCATAGAAAACTAATGGCATATGTTTCATTTTACGTCATTTACAGTACTTCCAAGCTGTGGTCATTTCTGTGTCTCAAGCAATTCTCACCGTAGCATTCTGGAGCCAAACTTGGACCTGCAGCGGTTTAGTATCCCTGCAATACACAAGTAAGGGTAAGAGGGAAGGGAAACACATACCACTACAAAGGTCTGGGGAGGTGCTGAAACATTGATGTCACATACCAAAGAGACTGAGTCCCTCCTTCTCGCCAGACTGCAGCTTGTACACTGATGGGTGAAGTTCTGCCTTAAAGATCTGCAGTACACTGGACACATACAGTACATGGTGATCTCTCTCTCCCCTCCTTTCTCTATTACGTGTGTGTAGCTGTGTACAGTATGTGTGTTGTGCACATCTTAGAATACTCTCACCTGTATGTGTCCCGGTCCACATACACCACATCTTTTCTATGAGAAAATTGAATACAACACAACATCACCATTTCAGAGAATAAATACTGGTTAAAATACAGGTCTCCCTGGTATTCTGTGAGTCATGACCCGCCATGAGTTTCTTACAGTGTGAAGGTCTGGACCTGTAAAATAGGAACTCCTACACTGCTGTCTTCCAGCTCCACTCCCACTCTCCTTCTGTCCAAGCATTTCAACAGGGCACCCACAGCCCGCAACTAACATGCACACACGCACGCACACACGCACGCACACGCGCACGCACGCACGCACACACACACACACACACACACACACACACACACACACACACACACACACACACACACAACACACACACACACACACACACACACACACACACACACACACACAGAGAGTGTTGAAGTGATGTGTGTAGCAAAGCAAGAAATCCGACCAGCAGCCACAGAGGCTGGTTGAAGTACCCACTTAGATTACTTTACCTTTTTTACCTTTGAGTGTACAGCTGGTTACCTGCCATAGTGGCTTGCAGTATAAACTAACTTCCCAGCCACTGACAGTAAGGGTTCATTTTAATTTGCTCACCATAAGGGGAGAGTCGAATGAGATGCAGGAAGAAAGGTAGGACAGCTTCTCTCTTTCGGTGATGGAGGGAGGAAGGAAAGGCAGGTGGGCAGACAGTAGCCTCTGCTTACTGACCTCCAGACCTACACCGTGAGAAACATCACGTGGGAGCCATAGGGACAAGTGCAATATGAGACACAATCATACAATTATTTTTGTCATGCAAAACTAAAACCAAAACATTATGTTGCTTTTATTTTTCTTTTACCAAAGTCAACATATGGATAAGTCACCACCTCTGGTTTGTAGTCCGGATTGGAAGCTGTGATAACGAGGGAACAGAGAAAATTGCTGCTTGTGGATGGAGATCAAATAAGTGAAAGAATGGTTCATTTCATGAGTGAATAACTTTGAAGTTCATATGGGTAGACTAGAGAAACATTGTTCACTGTTATTGCTAGTTTGAACCACCTATAAGTCACACAGTATCAGAGATATCTATCAAAAACAATGCCAGTATATTTTGTGCATAATTGCCCCACCGAGTCTCTGCATGAAGCGAAACATCCTGCGCTCCTGCTTTGCACTGGTAATGATCACGTTGGGACTGACTTCCTGGAGAACTAAGATGACAGAATGAGACCATAGAGAAATAAGACGGAAGATTAAAAAAAGGTTAATAACCAGATACATTTTTGACTTGATTCATGAATAGTACATGTTCTGAACATTAAACTGATCAATGCCACTGTAGTTCACCTCTAGACAGCAGGTGGAGCTCGTTGTTGTCAGGAGTATCTGTCATGTAATGCAAGGAAGAGTCTCTGCTGTCATAAAAGCACAGGCCCACCTGGTCATTCTGTGCCAGAACACTCAATAACACCTATGGAGAAGAGACACACACATCATTCATGTAATAGTGTATCATTAGACATGAAAGAGCAACACATTTTGACATGAACTGTGCTGTACTGTTCAGGCCGTGACCCCCCAAAATAATCATATTTGAACTGGGGACCCCTCCACCCTGATAAGCAATGTAGGAGTTGAGGTATTACTTTTTTTTTTTTACTCGGTTCCACAGATACAATATTTTGCCTCTTTCTTATAATATTTGAGAATTTGGCCAATGTTTGACCAGTTAGTTTGTTGATTACTTTTTATGCAGTAATGGTCTGTTTCTTTGCTTTTTATTTTTCATTTCTTTAAGGTATTAAAAAGGTCTTAAAAGTCTTTAAATTGTCACTTCACTGTCATTCAGGGACCCCCCAAAAAAATCAAGTGGGGGCCCACTGACCCACAGGTTGAGAACCACTGCCGTAGAGTGTAGACTGTCAGTTATCCATAATATATCGCCTACAATTTAGATACGAATGACGGTAGTGTCCACATACACCAAAAACAGCAGATCTACAAGCACGTAGATCAGCTATTTACAGAACAGGACACTGTCGGTCATGCAACTATAACATCAGGCTGTTAAGCCCACAGGGGGCCTCACATCTGGGGACTCTTCCTCCTCTTCATCTTGTCCATGTGGGTCGGTGGTGAGGCCAAAGCTTGTCCCTTGTCTTGGAGGATTCTCCTGAACATCCATTGTGTCCTGCTTCTGGTTCTGAATCTGCCTGCAGCGTCCTATGAGAATAAGATAAGAATAAGATAAGATGGCTACTGTAAGAAGCACAGTGGTGCTTCAAAGTTGACTACTAGTAGGTACAAAAGTATTGGCATCAAAATATACTTTTAAGTACCAACAGGAAAAGTACTTATTATGCAGAATGCCCCTTTTCAAGTTTTCAAAATCTTTTGAAAATAGCCAATCTGCAAGCTCACAACGTGTTGTGAGCTTGTAGATCTGCTATTTTCAAATAGCCAAAATATATATAGGGCTGAAGTGGGTAATGTATGTTTTGTAATAATAATCAAAATCTACAATTTAACTAGTAACTCAAGTTTTCAAATAATTGCAGTATAAAAGTACAATATTTGCCTCTGAGTCGAGATGTAGTGGAGTAGAAGTAAAAGTATTGGAAATTGGACATACTCAAGTAAAGTACAAATACCTCAAAATTGTACTTTAAGTACAGTACTTAAGTAAATGCACTTACTTTCCACCACTGCCTAAACGTTGCCCCCACAGTTTATTATTGGTTGTCTTTATTATTCGTTAATACACTGGAAGTGGGTGTGTGTAGCCTATAAAGCCAAAAGCCTACAGACTGTAGGCTATAGTCTGCTATACTTACCTCGAAAGGTTTTCTCTTTCAGTAGTTCTTGTAATTACAGTTCAAATGATATGGTTGTGAGATAGATATTAAGGTTTATAACAAGGTAAACAGAACTAAACAGCCGCTGCTTCATTCCCGCCCAGAATGTGTCATGTTTTACTTGATGCGCTCGAGCTGTGCAAGGTATCCCATAGCCCGCATGCATTACTGTGTCCCATAGCCCGGATGGACTCGCGGTGTGAATGGCTGGCTGATATATTATAACTGAGAGTGACAGGCATTGAACACTAATGTTGTTGAGCTGTAAATAAATATATTCACGTCATATTATAACACTCTGTAAAAAGGAATGTGTCATATCTCTAATGTGAAAAGTAGTTTTTTTTAAAAAAAAGTCTAGAGGTAGGCTACTGTTTGCCTATACTTCATACTTCTACTCCACTACATCTCAGAGGCAAATTAGTAGCCTTGTTTTATTTCTTTATTTTTTTTTATTTACTTCACTTCAATTATTTGAAAACTTTATCCTTACTCTGGTTGTTGTTTGGAATCCATTCAGTGCACCAGCTATTTCTAGGCACCATTATTTTTTTAAATATGTATTTATTTTGTTTATTTATTTTATAAATGAGGGGCCAAATATCCTACATAATATTTTTTTAATTACATGTAAGGCCCAATACTTCTATAATTGCTACACATTGCTGCAAACCCTGTGATATCCAGTCATTTCGGGGATAAACAAGAAATTGAGGGGTAGGCTACATTTATAATGATGTGCCGTGCATGTTCAGATATCCAACCATTTCCCATAGGCTACATTTATTCTTAATTTATTTTACATTTAGGAAAAACAGCAAATGCCCAGAAATGCCTGGTGCGCTGCGCACCTGTAGCCTACAGTATATGTGTTGATTTTAGGTGCATCATTCACTGTGCATGCATGCTTTTATAAAAATAAAATCTGCTTGCTTTAATCATTACGTGCTATTATCGCTGTCGGCTGTTCAGTTTCAAAACCAGTCAGGAACAAACACAGTCCATCATCATCATCGTGATAAAACACCACATTGCTTGTAGCCTAGCTCTGGTCCATAGCGTTAGATGGAGTTTCTCCTTAACTCCTTCTAACGCTATGGACCAGAGCTAACAGTAGTAGCCTAGGCTACCGTGATCCTGTACGCCCGTCCATTGTTCTATCCATTCCTCCTCATCCTTTCATTTGGCACATTGCTTCAGCGCGTTCTGTAATGAATATACACATAAACAGCGAAACAAACGAAGAGGATCAAACTTGGACTTTTAATAGCTAAGAACAGAAAAAGAAAATAGAACCAAAAGCGGCTCATAATTCCAGAGTGCGCACCATGCGCACACGCGCTGACCTGACGAGACGCGTGTGGAGAAGGACGCTGACTGCACCTGCATCACCATAGGCAAACAACGCCCCTCCCTGGCAGCCCATCATTACTGCAACATTGACATGTGAAACCACAAGGTAGCCTAGTCTCTAATTTCTCTACCACTGCATGACAAATTGATACAAATTGATTAATTGTCTTTTGTAACCGTGGTTCTCAACCTTTTCAGGCCGTGACCCCCCAAAATAATCATACTTGAACTGGGGACCCCCCCACCCTGACAAGCACTTGGAATGTAGGAGTTGAGGCATTACATTTTCGCTTCCACAGATAAACATTGTGAAAATAGCAGATCTACAAGCTTGTAGGTCGGCTATTTTAAATTGTTTTGCCTCTTTCTTATATTATTTGTCAATTTGGCCAATGTTTGACCAGTTTTTATTGTATAGTTTGTTGATCACTTTTGATGCATGCAGTAATGGTATTTTTTCTTCCCACTCCACAAAATACAATGTAACTGGTCTTTGGATCTGAGGGAGTAGGATAGCCTACCGCTCCCACCACAAGCACAGCACAAAATACATTACATCCTAATTGAATTACATTGTATTACACAAAGTAAGCTAAAAGAGCATTTTTATATATACTCCATCAGATTTAACAGAATAATCATTCTTCCTGTTCTCCTAATCAATCTCCAAATAAAGCATTTTATTGATCCTGCAGAGGCTAAATAAAATTCAAGTACCGGTAATTACATCAGCCAATAAAGGTATGAGGGTGCACACTGCACAGGTTCATAAAAGAGAGAGGGATCAGATTGTAAAGCATCATATGCAGTCAATTATCTAATCAGTAATGTTTGTGCACAATTCCATAAGAACAGGTCTTATGAACAAACAGTACATACAAGTTTGAGTCAGTAAAGAAAAAGTCTGAGTCTGTTAAAGTTTGTTTAATTAGATTCAGAATAATTGGTAATACTACAGCATTATTACAGATTAATATGGAGTTATTGTGGGATGTTCAGAGGGGAATAGATGACACCTGAAATGACAAAAGTGTGAAAGTCATTAATAATCCCGAATGTGAAATATTCTAAATAGGTATTCTCTCATTTCATGATTTGAAACCACACCTACAGTAGTATCCTGTTGTGCCAAAAAAAGGTTGTTGCATTACACTGAACTTTAATATGTTATGGATGATATGGGATGATTGCAGGATCAAACCATATTGACTCACATGACTCATCATCACTGCCTTGTGTTGAGAATGGAAACCCTGTCTGGAGAGCTACAAAAAAAACAGTGAGATGTTTTATAATCTTACAATAAATGCATGGAATCTCTGTACATACGTCTGTCTGTAGTTTATGAATGGGCATAAAAGGGACACAGACAGACAGACAGACAGACAGACAGACAGACAGACAGACAGACAGACAGACAGACAGACAGACAGACAGACAGACAGACAGACAGACAGACAGACAGACAGACAGACGGGTACAACGGGTATACTTGACAACGGGACTGATATACCCATATATTATATATATTGATGATATCAGGGATCTCTGTATATGAGCATAAAAGGGACACAGGCAGACAGAAAAGGGACACAGGTAGACAGACAGATACATTGTATAACTGGGTGGTGCATGCATTTCTAACTTGCATTGTTTCCAAGTAGGCTGGTGCCCAACGGGAACTGGTCTTATAATATCAATGCTTGTTCTATCACACTGAAATGTGTTAATGTGTTAATGTGTTTTGGGAAATTGGAATAATAAGACATTTGGGAGCTTGCACTGTTTGCATTGTAAAAGAACAGTGATTTTCTTAATAGGACTCACTAACCTGTGGTGATTTATCATAATATTACAACAAAGACCACATGAGATGCAAAGCTAGTAAGCTACAGAATAAAATCCTCAAAACAAATTTCACCATTTGTAACTTATAGTTTACAAATGAATGTAACCAAATGGACCCATAAGGGTCAGAGTTAACACTGAGAACTTTACTGTGTAGTATCAAATGGTTTATGTTTAAGTATCTGTGAAAACAGTAGGCTATTAAAGCACTGCTCTCACTCATCTCAATATGTTGTTTAGTCACTTCACAAAGAAGAGAGCAGAGCAAATTAGTTGCAGACATTTCAGTGTGCTTTTTGAGTGCTTCCATGTTTAAATATCACAATAGGGGTAATAATAACACTAGTTTGTCCTAGCCTATAGAGTAAAATGACAATGACTCACATAGAGGAGAGGAGGGCAGGTTGATGGTTGAATAAACCAACTGAAGCTCTGTAGCGTCATCTCTTTGATTGTCAGAGCTGCTCAACTGGTGGCTGTTCGCTGGCATGATTACAGATAACAAAATGTTATTTCTAAATAACATGAACGATAAGCAAAACAGTTTGTCATAGATACATTACACAATAATAACTTTGAATCATATAGGTTCAGTGACTTACCCATTTATGCATTATCATTAAATGGGAGAATTGTTAGATTGGGCTGTCAAAATATGAAATAGAAAATGTAATAAAAGCATGCATGGCATTTAAACATGTATAGAAAGTTAAGTGCAAAGTAACAGCCTTAACTTTAGGGCATTTTCAACCACAGCAGTGACCCGTTGGAGAAGTAAACTATTTTCACATGTGGTATCTCCATATCAAGATGTCCTTGTGCCATTGACATAGTCTAAAAATTATATTTTTTGCCCCCCAGTGTTTTTATTGTGGCCTTTCTTGTGACTTGTGACCTTCCTGTCACCGACATTCATCTTTAATGTTACAATGAGAGTGCATGATTTCATTAATGTCAGTACCCCCATGTTTACATTATCATGCCATGCAAAACAGTATAATGTAGCCACCTACCTCTTTTTCTCAGGTAGAAAATCGCCACGCCAAAGAGCAGCAGCAGTATTAAAGAACTCCCACACACAATGAGGCTTACTCTCAGTGTACTACTGCTAGGGAACTGTCTCTCCACACTCCCCAGCTGGTTCTCTGCCTTGCAGGTGTACACATCGCCCACCAGGTAGGGGACGGAGCTACTCAGCCTATAGGGCCCATGTTGTTTAGGCTGGACATTGTGATGTACTGCCCCCTTGGAGGAGGAGAACCACGTGATGTTTGGCGGAGGATTTCCCTCAGCGTCACAGTTAAGGTGGTGCTCTGTGGTGCCATCTGGACTGGGGGGTGTTTCGACCTGGGAGAGACTCAGGATTTGAACCTTTGCTGGGGGGGGGGGAGATGAAATGCTCAAAATAACACATTATTATCCCCTTCTAATATTACAGAGTCATTCTTCAACAACATCCTTTTTATGTTCCCTTTATGGCTTAAAATTCAATTAATAATGGTGTGGAGGGGATATTTGTGCACAGACAGTGTAGGTTACTGATAGGGATGAATGCCCCAATACAAAACTCACCTGTGACATAGATCTGTGTTTTCTTTTCAAAACTGTCTTTCCTCTGTTCCAGCTCTACACGGCAGATGTATGTTCCATTGTCCCTCAGCTCCAGCTGGTTGATCAGTAAGGAGATCTGTCCTTGTCTAGGGTCTCCATCCAGTGAATAATGCAGGTTGGTCCCAGATACACAGTCTGTAACTCCTCCCTGCGTGTTATTTTGCACTTTACATTGAAAGAACAGATCGCTGTTCTTTAACCATTTAACTGTGATCATCCCAGAGTATTCTACTTGTTTGGGGTGAGTGAAGGAACAGGGCAGGACTGCTTTACTCCCCCTGCTGCCGTTAACCACAGGTGTAACTGCCATGGTCCAGTCTGTGGCCTGTGATCCTGAAAGGATAGAGGTAGAATAGTGTCTTCAATGATTATATTTCGTCATATGACCTTGTCACACAGATTTTCAACTAAGTAATTGAAAATCTGTTGTTTATGTTGAGTTATATACAAAAAACACCAGTTTATATCTATTTCTGGAAAAAGATATATCTGTGAAGTTAATCATTCAGTGTCTATAAAATATTGAAGCAAATTCCGTATGCAAAAGTGTTCATTTATCTCCTTTTTAGTACACAATTTGTTTTGTGCTATTAATCATAATGCGAGAGTTGGCCACACTGTTTTAAATTCAAATTTTGGAGCTATGTTAGATATGCAAAACAAACCGGGTAAAATACTCCAATAATAATAATAATAATAATAATAATAATGAACTTACCTCTAGAAATTATAATTGAGATAATAAGAAAATAGGACTGGGTGTGCATTTTCTTCAATTTAGCAGTAGAAACCAAAAGGTCTAATTCTATACCATGTCAAAAACAATAAGACACTCTGAAACAGTTGTGAAACACATGAAACCACCAATGTGGCTATTTCCTCTAAATACAAAACAGAAAGGAAGGAAATGGTGTGTAGCAATAAGACCGTTTGTGGGTGACTCACCCTGATTTGGAATAAACCAATGGTTTATTAAAATCCAATGTCCCCTTAGTGTGGTTGAAATCCTTAAAAAAAATCACCTCTGTTCAATCAATGTAAATGATAAGTATTTTTCTCCCCCCAAAAACACACCGCTAAAGGAGCTTTATAACATCTTCCTTTGCTATCTTTGTCCTCATTTAGTATTGCAGGATATATGAAGATGTATAAGTTTGAACATTTAGAACTACAAAACGGTACTCCTCTGAGCACTTCCGCCAGGCTGGGTTGCCTTACCTATACCCATAACTGCATATACTGTAAGTCGTGGGTTGCAGTGAGGATGCGAGGAAGCTGGGGTAGCATTTGTACGGCATGTGGGGCAACCCATGCGCAGAAGTAACAGAGCTTTTGGAGGTGCGCTCTGTAGAGACCCACCCCTCACACATTTTGGGGTTTATAAGATGCTGCGTTCATGACACTGTATAGGTGTTTTTTTTTTGTAAGAAATAGGCCCAGCCCACTATATTTTAAGCCAATTACAGACAAACAGCATGGAATAGCAAAAGCTTGTTTGACTCATTTTGTACCTAATTTGGTGAAAACAAATCATGTTTCTGCCACAAAGAGTGTCATTTGTAGCATTTGTGTTACCCCCATATGGGTCTACGGGAAATCGCTTTTGGCTCTGCGTTGTTTAGAGGCCCCTCAATGTGATTCAAATATGGGGTCAATTTGATGCTGCGTTCATGAATTTTGATGTTCATGACCTCGCATGGATCCGTCCTGGACCGCTGGCGTAGTGGTCCAGCCCCCCAGGCTCAGTGCAGCCTGACAGCGTCTCGTGAGTTCAAGTCCCGATCCCGACGGCCTTTGCTGCATGTAACTCCCCATCTCTCTCTCTCCCCATTTCCTGTCAGCCTATACTGTCCTATCAACTAAAGGCATAAAAAGCCCAAAACGAATCTGAAAAAAAAAGTCAGCAGAATCCAAATGTTATCAGGAACATTTTTGTCATACTATAAAGGAGAACTAGAGATTGATAGGGAACTGGCCGTGTTTGGCTGTTGTCTTCTGGTTTTAACTTTGCGCTGAGCTCTGCCCCTTTGGAGCTTAATGACTATTTTGGTCTGGGTTGTGAAACTCCCTGGTCATGAAACTGCCTGGGCTGTATGCCTGTGCTCCAGGTCTGCAGCCTCCCCATAAAGAACTTTACTAGACTCTCCTTTAGCATGTTGATTGGTCTGGCCATGAATATACATGCCGGTATTGTGGCTCATAATGAACAAACACGCCAATAATTTAGCCAAATGATCTACAGTGTGATTGAAATGTATATCAATCATACCATTTTTCTCATTGTATATGTCATTCTCATAATTCTTCGGCATGACTTACAGTACAACAGGATGCAATTATGTAACACCAATACTGAATATGTCATATAGCTGCATATAGTGCTGAATGCATAACGGGTAATGGTCCTACAGATATGCCATACTTGTTGAATGCATTATTGCCATGGTAAAAGTCCTACTGGGTACAGTAAGTTAATACAGAAGAGAGTAGACAAAATCTACAAATTATTTGTATCATGCTTTAATTTCCTTTGCATGTACTCTTTCTTTCTTTCTTTCTTGTTTGCTTATTATGTTTTAACTTTATTTAGTATTGTTCCTGTCAGATAAATAAATGAAATAGCTATGGAAAAAAGAGGAGACAGGTCAGTGCTGGAAGACAGCAAGATACAGTATTTAATTTAACACTGCAGCAGCAATGTTGTTTAATCTAACACCCAGAACAAGTGTTTACGTAATACCCCCCAAATATAGTCTTTGTTAAAAGGTCTTCATTCAGTGTTGAGTAGACTGTATATTTTCATTTTAAATGACATATTTGTATGTTCTAAATAGATTGGAAAGAATTAACCACATGACACTGACTGGGGTGATGGTGAGTCACACTAATGACAAACACACACACACGCACATGCACACGCACACGCACACGCACACGCACACACACACACACACACACACACACACACACACACACACACACACACACACACACACGCACACACACACGCACGCACACACGCACACACACACACACACACACACACACACACACACACACACACACACACACACACACACACACACACACACACTCAATTCTTCAACCTTGTTCTGTAAAGGTTGTACCAATCTCACAATGGATGTTCAACTGATCTGCTGCGTTCTGAGCCTGCTGTTGTCTTCAATAGAAGGTGAGCTTAGGCTATATTGGCTATATTGTGTCTTTATACACAGACTTTATGGACACATTGAGCAGTGTACATACTACATATGCACTGAAATGCTCAACTTGATTGAAACACACATGCTACTGTGAGAAAGTAAAGTAAATACTGTAATGTAATCAAGTATATAATTATTGTACATATACCAGGGGGGTAAAGGGTATGCATTCACAACAGGTTCCTAACGCCAAATCAAATGGGTTCAGATCTGAGCCAAGTCTCCTGAGGAGGCACGTCTGAAGTCTCTCCTGGACAGGAGTCTCCGGACGTAAAAACAGATGATGATGAAGATACCAGAGGGGAAAGAATGCTTTTATTACAGGGGTCAATTCACATGGTCATTCAAATGATTGTCTCTCTCTTGATAAGTGCTGGATGAATAGCTACTGGTTAATAACATGCTCACAGTTGTTTGGGGTCATAACAGTCAAAAGTGCACTTTACATGTATTAGTAATTATTTGTACTGTGGGGGATATGACATTGACATTCAGACCAAAAAGCATTCCAGGCTTAATGATAGACACATTCTCTTCATAGAGCTGTTTGCAGGCTACAGCTAATGAAACATTTTAAATTATTCAACTTTTTTTTTGAACACTGATTGCTGTTTTGTTTGTGTCAAGCACATCGAGTTTCCCTGTAGGGCCTACTCTTCGCATGAACAGGCCTATCTTTATGCCAAAGTAATGCTCCATCATATGAATACCAAAAATAGCAGATCTATAACTTCTCTACTCGTCACAGATGTGATGCAACGTATTGTGAGCTTGTAGATGTACAGTATAATAGTTTTACGACTTCATCCACCCCCAGGGCAGAGCTACAGTGATGATGGCTGGTCCATGAAGGTGCAGGCCGAAGTGAGAGCCATTGAGGGCTACCCGGTGGTGCTTCCCTGCTCCTTCAGCCACCCACAGCACACCCAACACTCCTCACTGCAGGTGGTCTGGCGTCTGGGTCATGGGCAGGGCTCCACCATTCTCTTTCACTGCACCAGCCACATCGTGTCTCAAACCTGTGATTCGGGACCCCAGCAAGATCAGCGGTACCGCCTGGAGGGGAACCCGCGTCAGCATGACCTCTCGCTGCGTATCAACAGCGTCGGCCTGCACGACAGCGGCCGCTACTACTGCCGCGTAGAGGTGCCCGGCCACGACCACACCAGCTATGAAGATAAGATGGGCACAAGGCTCAGAGTGGAGGGTAGAGTTTTTTGTAAAATTTTCAGTCAATATCCAGTCTCCTGTTGCCTTTTTAACATCTAATTTTCTTTCATCTAATTTGTTCCCTATATTATGTTAACAAGAATTCTTCTGTTTATGCTTCTGCTTCTTCTGCTGGACTTGCATTAAATCCTGTCTGAACACTTCTCAACTTTTACCATATCAGTCATCTTTCATTGCCCCTCAAAAGGAAAATCTGATAAGGGCAGTTTGCCCTTTTAAAATATGTAGGCTATGTAGCTAAATCTTTTGGATGGAATAATTGAATATTGTCAAACATGGCCAGATGTGTGTGTAGGCACTGGTCTTGCTGTTTACTTCATAGTTTGGATTTCTTTTACATGCAGTGTTTGTGTTTTTCAGCTCCCCCAAAGATCCTTGGCCTGTCAGTAGAGGGCAATGAGGAGTCAGGCTACAGAGCCCTGTGTCAGGTCCAAGGCTCCCCGCTACCAGATGTCCAGTGGGTCGGTCCAGAGGAGTTGCTGGAAGGACTTGCCATTCCCCCCCTGGCACAGGGGTCTGTAGCGCAGCACCGCACCATCAGCCAGTTACAAGACGTTCACCCTGGACAGCAGTACACCTGCAGTGCCTCCAACCCATTGGGCAAGGAGCAGGCCACCCTGTATGTGCTGCCCCCCAGGCTGGAGCCGACCTCTGGGGGGACGTCTACTCCTCTCCTGTTCCTGATGTCTTTCTCTCTGGGGGCCAAGCTACTGCTTCTGCTGGGCGTGGGGGTGTGGATGGTGCAAGGGCGAGCTCAGTTCACATGTTGGTGGAAATGACCTTGTCTTTCAGGCTTCCTGACTAAACTAAACTATTCATCCCTAATGATTTATAACATAGATAACAGCAACAGATAACAGCAAACAAACATATGTCCAAACACGACCTTGTTTATCTATATAAGCCATACTTGTGCTTTTGAAATTTTGTATTACGTGACTTCCATATACCATATTACACCTTGCGGGGAGGATTTTCAGACATAATTAATAAGCATGGGAAATAAATAATTAAATTCTACATTATTGGATTTGTGGCACTGACTTGTCGTCAGTGTCACCGTTTCCAAGCTGTACAGCATGGCTGGTCTTACTTCCATCTTATACATCTTCCTTCCAGTGGTGTAAAGTAACTAAGTACATTTACTCAAGTACTGTACTTAAGTATAATTTTGAGGTACTTTTACTTTACTGGAGTATTTCCAATTGTCTATACTTTTACCTCTACTCCACTACATCTCAGAGGCAAATATTGTACTTTTACTTCACTACAATTATTTGAAAACTTTAGTTACTTTGCAGATATACATTTTTACTTTATAAAACATACTTTAACCTTATTTTATACCTAGGCTATTTGAAAATCTGCAATCTACAAGCTCACAACGCGTCACATTGCGACGTGATGTGAGCTTGTAAATCTGCTATTTTCAAACATTTTAGTACTTTTACTTTTGGTACTTTAAGTACATTTTGATACCAATACTTTTGTACTTTTACTCAAGTAAATTTTGAATTCCGGACTTTTACTTTTAACAGAGTACCTCTACATTGCGGTATTTATACTTTTACTTAAGTAAAACATTTGAGTACTTTTTCCACCACTGCTTCCCTCTCACTCTTGCTGGTACCCTTCTGTCACGAATCACTCTTGACACTTCATCCATATACGTTCCACCCTGCCTGCACTCTCTTCACCTCTCTTCCACTACTTTGGATAGTTGACCCCAGGTAATTAAACTCCTTCACCATCGCTTCATACTTCTTCTTGCAACCATTGCACTGTCCTCCTGCTTTGATTCTTCGTCTCTCCATCTCTCTATTACAGTATTTGAATAGAATAATTGAATTTGTGAACAGTGTCTTTTGATTTACATTTTAAACATGGTATGCAAATAGATCTCTGGACAGTCGTTTTGGCCATAGTAGGAAAATACTCAGATGATGTTCCAACTCTTTGTTTTTATTTTATTTTATGAAAGGATACATGGCCAAAGTAACATTATCACAAAACAAAAGGCTGATGTTTGTTAAATGATTAAAACAAAAATGATCAGAAACCCATCTGATCAATGCGTGGGAGTACCGATCCATTTAGGTGATAGGCCTACAGTATATGGTTACAGGAAGGTGCAAACTTCCTGTTTCTGCTAAATTGTTTTTATTTCTTATAGTAAAAGTAGTGATTTTGTTTGATTCATGTCATCATTTTTAAACAATTACATAATGACCAGGTTCTTATTGTAAAAGAGGGCAAATGACTAGGCGGGTTTTGCAAACTTTTATTATTAATGATGATGATGTTCTTTATCATTATAAGTCTCCAGTCAGTCATCATGTTACAAATAAGGTTGAAACAGTAATGTTACAAATATGGTTGATTACTTATACTACTCAAATACAGTAAATGTAGCCTACATCTTGCAGCATGTAGCCTAAATCAGGATCATCAATCATCATCACCATAATAGACTTTTAAGCCAATAAGCTTCACTCAACCAGAGACTGGTGAGAGTGAAAGTGAAATAGCTTGTTAAAACTGGGTGGATTTTTTTTTAAGTTTAAAACAAAACCTACATTTCAGAACCAATCCAAAGTCTTAGGGCAGCCCTTCATATACAGTAGGGACGGTGTTATAAGCAGTATAGGTCTATTATTCTATCAGCTACATTGAATTGAGATGTCACCATCGGTAAGCAGAGATCTCTGCTCGTCTGGCAACGCAAGACTACTGTAATCATCATCAAGTCAAAGGAAACAAATATGGGCTTCTGTAGCAGATAGGATGGGCAGCCTTACAGCAGTCCTCATCACTCCAGCCAAAGCCCTTGGTGGGATCGAGACTCATAATGGCACATTGGCCATCTTGAGGGGTGCCTGGCTCCCCCTCGGCCCAGCTAGTGTTCTCCACTGTTGTCCCATTTACCCAGTACCAGTTCCCTGTCAAGGAGCTTCGACGGAGACCGATCCATGCCTCCTTTTGCTCATCTGTCTTGGCCTCCATCAGCTTTGGGCCGATGTGTTGCTGTAACTCAGAGGTGACTATGTTCATCAGCTCAAGGCCCTTGCTTCTGCAGTATTGGACTGATTCAGGCCAGCCCATCTTCTCAGCTCCGATTTCCAAAGCTTCTTGAGTCACAACACAGCCCTTAAAGTCTGTTCAGGAGTTGAGATAGAGAGTTGAAGGAAAAAAACAGTTTAATTAACAGCAATACATTAATTTAATTGTAATTAATAATCTGATCAATTCACTATGAGTAACATTATTATTATCGTGATTATTAATATTATTTGTGTTATTATTATACCTGGATATTTGCTGATGCTAGAGGCTGCATTCCCAAAATAAAGACTTTCTTTTTTCCCAATAAAATAGACAGCTATTTTAGAGGAAGTGTGCCAGATGACATGTCTTTTTTGTGTCAGACCAATCTCTGCCCAGGAGTACTCTGTACCGTCCATCACCTCCCACCTAACATTTGACAAAGGAAGAGTCTCCAAGTGAACCCCATCTGTTTGGTCTTTGGGGACAACGAGAAGGGCAAAGTTTTCTATGTCTTGGGACTCTTGGAATGTGTTAAGTATAAAGCAAGAGGAAAAGTCTTGTATGGAGATGAGGCTGAGGAGCAAGCCAGGTCGGTAGAAGACAACAGGACTCAAGGTCTGCAGGGACAAGGCTTGAGGGCTGTAGGGTTCTGGACTGGGCTTCAGAAGTAGTAATGACCCACTTTCAGCATTTTCTGCCAGCAGTGGTGGCACCAAGAACTGCAATTTGAGCCCAGCCCTAGTTGGTGCCAGAGGGGTGGAAAGCATACCACAAGTGCAATTGTCTATGGTAGAGCATGGGTGACTGAAGAGGACTGCCACAGGTAGCACTGCCGACAAGCTCTGCATGGACTCACTTACCGCAAACTGAGCCAACTGATATGGACGAAGCAAAGCTTTCTGTGTCTTTGCTCCAACCAGAGTGACTGTGTTATCTTTGTCAGCATTGATGATGATAATTTTGAACGGGCCTCTCTCTGGATCACTTCTGTTCCAAAAGCCTTGTTCAGAGGTTACTTTGGGCCGTGATGGGATGTGGTACTCTGTGCCCAAGTTATCAGTTGGCACAACAAGGGCACTCTGAATACTGCCAGATTTTTTGCTGATCGCATGGACGACAATTGTTTTAGTGCTCTCAATAATGACTGCAGGACTGGTCAATTCCTGCCTTTTGAGCTCCATTGCTTCATTGAGTTGCAAATTAGTTGTCTCCCCAGCACTTAAGTCCTTTGTTTGTGTATTGATATGCTCCTTAAGGACGACATTAGTGTTGTCATACAGAGCTGTGATTATGATGTGATTCTCGGGTTTATTGGGATGATAATGAGCAATGTTCTCAGGAAAAGCAATGATGAAGTTTTTGCCACTGGTGTTTAGAGAGGTGGCTGTGGATTCTAGAAGAGAGACAGCAGTAAGACAGATTTTCATCTTAACCATCTAATACAGTATACTTTTGTTAACATGTATCCTATGTCCTTATCTCATACAGTAGGGACTGTATGAATGCATTTTAAGAAATGCCCAACTAATTTTAAAAGCATTTGTAATTAATATCAACATCATAATGTGGTTTTATGGATTCAAATTTAAAAGCTTATACAATACAGTAAAACGTGAGGTTATATGATAGTACTGATAATGAATTAAGTTTGGATGTGACTTACCTTCATTAAGGGCTAATAGGATAAGGAAAATAACCAGGCCCATTGTGGCAGAGAGGTGCATGGCAGCCAACCTCGTTCAGTTTGTTGCCAGTACCTAGAATTAGTTTAATGTAAAAGTATGAAATGTAATAATTGTTCATTACATTTACAATCACAATTATTAGTCATATTTTTTTAATGATCTCAGTCAAATGACAGGATTTTGTATGACAATATATGAAGCAATGGAAATGTACATGACTGAATATTTGATGCATATATGTTTACCATCAACAGCTACTGTTATCATACATTTTTGATAAAGACAATTATGTTCAGTTGCCTTGTTGTACATTCTATAGTGTTGCCATTTTTTGTGAAGTGAAATTGAAGGAAATAATATATATAAACATAAATTAACAGATTACCAGAAGTGACAGGGTCACAGGGTTTATTTTATTTTTGGTGCTATGGTTACTATAAACGGTAACTTAAATGTGTAAACTAAACGGTCAGAGAAGCTAAAATATTTCTTAAAACATGTATGTGTTTCTAATTATCAATTATATGACAAAAATATTTGTTTTCACCAAGAAAAGAAAAAGACGCCTATTGCAACAGTGATTGCTCTAAGGAAAGTAAAACAACTTAATATTATTTAAATTATTGACTGTCCACAGTTCTGTTTTAGAATCCCTTATATTGAATATGATATTATCAAAACATTGCTTTTCTTATTCTTTTTTATAAAAGAAACAAAAAACAAACAAAAATGTGTTATTTCTTGTTAAGATAGCCATCATTGAATTTTTACCTGTCCAAAAACAAAATGTCTCACCTGTCAGCAAGCCAGCTGTCTTCTACCAGCAAACAGGGAGCTGCTACTAGACTCTAGTGATATGTCCTCTTCAAAACAGGTGAAAATTTGGGAGTCAAATGCTGCGCAATTTGGTAGTCAAGAGTTTGGCACTTTGCATAGGATGGGCAGGATGCTGGCAGGAAGAGAAAACTAAGGCTTAAAGAGTCTAGCATTTACTGCTAACTGCTTAAATTGTGGGTATATTCACCTTTTCTCAGCAAGCCATTTTTATCATTGCTTACAAACATATCATGCAGATGTCAAAGGGTTGTTATGGTGGAGTATCCAAAATGTAAAAGTAATTTGGTCCAGTTATGGTTCTGACATGAGTCAGAACCATAGATATCTAGATATATCTAGATATCAGACTAGATATCTGTCTAAATATATATAAACTAACTAGATTTACCTCTGTGTGTCCATGATTTATTTTAATGTGTATGGTATAGCTACATGCCTAAGACTGCATATTTAGTTTGACAGTACCAGATGTGTCATCTCAAATTAATATTAAAGGCAATAATGTCAAGGTATTATCACAGCAATAACAATAATGATAGATTGGTGAAATTTAAAATGATCAAATATAAACCGACTTTAAGGAGGTCTCCTCTGAAAAGATGTGTAGCTAGTAATTTACTCACGCACAGCACAGGCCACAGACAAAACTGATTTTGAAAGTAAAATAAGCTCTCATTCAAATTAACGCGCTGCTCAAAGCCACTACCAGCCACCATCTGCCATATTGTCAAAACAGTCAATGTAATACAGTATCTGGATTAAATGAATTATATTTTCTTTTTGTGGCAGACAGAGGGCAGAGTGAGGGATTTTTTATCATAATGTTGCAAGAGGCTCACTTTCTAGTTGAATTCAGAATGTTCTTTCTTTTTTCTTAGGCTATTTTGGCGCTGTAAAATCCTGAGTGTTACTGGAACTCTGACAGTGTACAAAATGGAACCAAATGGACCCAACAAGTCCAATTGGAAACAAATGGACCCTCACATGTTCATTTGGTTCCATTTGTACACTCTCTAGTCTGTTCAATTAAAAGGATTTCACTATGTGGTATTTTCATTAAAAGGATCTTCTTAATGCTCAAAATGAGAAGGGTGTGAATGAAATAGCTTCTTTATTAGCATAATCTAGAGTGTAGGTCCCAGTCATATCATGGAGACACATGGAGAACAAAACGTTAACTGTTCAAATGGAATTGTATTGAAACATAGCCTATACACTCGAACCTAATTTTCATTATGTCAATTCGAAATGGCAACTCAAATGGAAAGTAGCTAGTAATAGCTTTAATTTATTCCAATAAATTCTGTATGAATGTATTTTTTCCCTATTTATTTTAATTTAATATATATGTAGATCTGTTGAGTCATTGTTAAGCCCTACAGCCCAACTACACGTAGCCCTGCCATGCTCACGCACGCACGCACGCACGTACATTCTCTGCTCTCTTTCTCTCCAGATTGTGTGCGAGAAACAAGCAACCAGTTCTATTAAAACAAGCCCAAAAGAAGCGACTTAGGCCACGTGACATGAGCACTTTAAATCTATCATCAGCTCACAGAGCTTGTAGATCTTAACATTTTAACACAAATCTGGTATGGGGGTCCCTGGCACAAAACATTTTTCAGATGGGGGTCCGTGTGGAGGCTGTGGACAAATACGGAATACAATTTGAGGGTCCTTGACATGAAATGTTTGAAAGCCACTGGTTTAAACAACATTAGGAAACAAGCCCAAATAACCGCAAGACCGCAACCCGCAACAACCAACTTTACAGAAGCCCAAATTCGCTTATAATAAGCGGACATGGCAACACCGTTTCTCTCTAGTCTATTTCCCCCTCTCTGCCTAATTTTGTTCTTGCCCAATAAGTTATGGTAAACAACTAAGCTGCCAGAGCCAATCAATGGCTTTGAAAGTGCCTATCTCTCTGGTTGGTAAGTGGTAGCGTCACTGGTGACAGACGAGAAGAGCCTTAAAGAAGAGCAGGAGCACCAGCAATCCAGTCCGTCCCTGCACCTGCACCATTGGCACTGACAGACAGTAGGCTACATTGATTTAATTTGAATTCATTGTTCATTCGTATCCTAGGCTACTGACTCCTTGTCCGCTTCAGACCTGACAGCACGGCATGACAACCTTTGTAAACGTAAGTAGCCTACCTTTCCCCCCTTTTTTTAAAACGTAATCTTAACACATATTTCACCTTGCTTATCGCAATGATTAATCTGACAGATATTCAACGGGGTTTCTTTTCTGTTCTTTTTTATATAGTTTTCTGCACATGTGATTGTTTCTTTATTTAGGCTACTTGTTTTTCTAATATTTTTCACCTTTATTTTTCAATTTATTTTGTTTTATGATATCATTTTTTTGTGTAAAGCACTTTGAGTTGCATTCTATGTATGAAAGGTGTTATATAAATAAATATCCTTATCATTAGGCTATAGCTCTTGGCAGCAGTAATTTAGCAAGGTTTATCCTTTTTTTTACAGACTGTGGTTATGATTATAGCATATCCGTTATGAAAACTAAAGAGCCACTAAATTGTTTGATAAATAAGAACCTCAAAAGCAGAAGTAGGCTACTGCTTGCGCAGAACCTTTATTGGGTGGTTTAAGGCTTTTGTGTAAACTGCAACTTTTTTTTTTTTTTTATACAAAATTGAATACAGTGTTTGTCACTTTAGGTCTATAATTATTATTTGTAGTTTACTGAGAAGTCCTCAGTATCCTACAGACATTTTGAGCCAACATATAATGAAAGAGACTAGCCAAGATGTGAATATGCACAACACTCCAACAGACAGTGGATTTTTTTAATTATTATTTCATGTTGAGGTGGTCCACAATAGAACAAGAAAATGACTGCATTAAAAAACAATTTATACAAAGGAAAAGTCACACATGAATTTAAAACAGTGTTAAGATGAATACAAGAGATACATACAAGAGATACATAGAATACATGGAAATGTAGAATAATGCGGCAAACCTGTCTGTTTACAGGCAAGCTAATGAAGAAGTGGGTCTTTGACAAGTTCAGGGCCTTCTGGGAGCTGTCCTGATATTCTGTTATACTTGCATGTGTATATGCCTGGAATTAGATCAGCTATAAAAACACTGCATGGGCTCTAGGGTTATGTGTTGCATCAAGGCGGTTCATAACATGCCATTTTGACTCTAATGGGAAATTGGATGAAAATCTGTCATATTCTTTAGTTTATAAATTCATTTGTAAAACCTCATAATCATTACAACATAATATAATTCATATTTAAAGGGTTACTCAATCATGACCAAAGATCATGCATATTGGAATGTGTTACTTAAATCTGAAAAGTACTGAGTGGTGCACACGTTGTTGTGATCCAAAAGGTCCCTTTATAACGATATATGTTTGTTTTTTAAATGACAATCTGAATCTGGACATTCATACTGGAACTATCATATTCCTCGGTTCTTTGTCTTTTAGCTGGCGTCGTGTCATCACTGTAACTTGTCCACTAGACATGGTCTGGTCTACAGAGACTCCCTTTCAGCTCTGTCCAGGAACCTCATGGGTCCTGGTTACTGTTACAGACCTCCTTCTCTGGTCCCACGTCCGCCTCTGGTGGCCCATCGGTCTTACATTTACACCAAACATGGCTCCAAATTGCAACGGTAAGGAAAATCGTGGTGATTGGGTCCTGCATTCCTCAGCTGCCATCGTTTTTAGAATAGAAAAGATAGGCTGGGATGACAGCCTAAGTGACTCATAGAATTTTAACAGACATTTGACTGGTGGCTGGTATTGACAAGCTCTCTTGAAGAGTAATCGGAAGAAGAATGCAAGCATAGTAATAACATGATGAGCATATCACTAACCTGTTCACATTGCTAATATTAATGAACACTAAATATTGTTACTGCTGTTTCTCCTTCCTTCCTCAGCAATCTCCGAGCACATCCCCCAAAAGCCATTACTTTGGCTCACTCTAAACCAGCCAACGTGAAGAATTTTGTCTTTTCCCAGCTACGCAAGCTGCTGACACTACGTCACACCAAGAGGTGCGGAGAACAAGGTCTTAACCTTCTAGTCTGAACCATAGGTTCCACGACATACAGTACCACTACCATACCAGGTGATGTTTTAGATTCTGCTACCCAGTAGGCTACTCACCCATAGGAGGTGTCATCCACCAGAGGGCACTGCAGTGGTTCTGTTGGACAGGTTGAGGAGGTTTGTGAGACTGCAATGCAATAAGCCTTCAACAGTTGTAACATAGATTGGCCATAGAGTCACTCTATGGTGACAAAAACAATACATTTAGTCTCCCAAGTCTCTAGGCTGAGCAGTGCCAGTGTTGGTCATGTTGGGAAGTTTCTGACTGACAAAGGAGCATTTTATAGAGCTTTGGATCATTTCATTATACTTTCACAGTGGCTATAAACACTAGCACTGATTAAGCCTAATTTGTTTATGTGTTGTTCATATGAAAAGTGTATTTTTTGTTGTGTGACAATTTGACTAGCAGTATTTGATAAGTGATTTAATTGAGAATAATTGAGAATAATTTGGCTTTGCATTAGCTTTACTCTGAACTGTTGAATGGATTCAGAATAACTGTACCAACTAGTTAGTGCCTACTGCTACTTTGAATATGATTTGAATATTATGAATGTGATCTACACTGTTAGGGTGTAAAGGGAAATTACTTTGTACAATCATGTTTGCAAAAGCAAAGTGTAATCCATGTGATGCAGAGGAGAAGCAGATGATACTTGATTTGTCACATAGAAATATAGAAATATATTAAGTCTGTACAGTGCTGCTAAAACAGAACTATACCTCAAAAGAATATATATATCTGCATTCGTTTTATGGTGTTTATGGAGCATTTGTGACAATATATTAATAATGATGCTAAATGTTTTTATTTTTCTGCTTAAAAGTATGTAATTGCACTGAAAATAGTCAATATGCTCATCTCAGATGCTTTTGATCTGTGGCAATGCCACCAGAAATAGTAGCAACTATCTTTCTCTAACATGGTAAACAATAGTTAATTCAAAATTAGCAGATAGCTTGTTCCTACAACTCAGGAGGGTGATTCAAAACGCTGCTTTTAGAATGAAAGTTTTCATTTGACTACAGTAAAGATGTGGGTTATAAAGGTCTGGATAACGTTGTATTCCAGGGGTCAAAGGTCATCCACAATAATAATTTTAATCCCAGAAGGGGCCCTTTGATGCTTGCTGAGAGCCTATATTAAATCCCTTAAGTTAATAAAACCTACCTGCAAAACTGGACCACTTCCTGTGCTGCTTCTCTTCTAATGCCATCTAATTCTACAGCATAATTTCCAGTAACTAGCAATGTAATCTAAAATAAACAAGAAATGTGCATGAATGCGTGGACAATATCATGCATGAACACACGCACACACACACACACACACACACACACACACACACACACACACACACACACACACACACACACACACACACACACACACACACACACACACACACACACACACACACACACACACACACACACACACACACAACCTGGCACATTACATGCACGGAGACACACAAAAAACTGCTCTGCTACTAGAGTTCTGCAGATCTGGTATTTTGGCGTTGCTGCATATTTATTATTCACCATCATATTTTAAGTTCACTGTAGTAGTAGTGGGTGGCATCATGAAGGCATAGGATTGGTTAGTTATATATAAACTGAAGAATTTTGTGACAACATGAGATTTCCACCATTTGAAAGAAGTTACATCTTCTCTTATAATGCTTGACGGTAATGACTAATTGTGACACTTTTAAGGGTCATGTAGGATACAGTAATGGAAGGACAATTCAGAGATATGAAGGGAATCCTCTGTCGACAAAATGATCCCTTTTAGAAACAGGACTTCAGATAAGATAATGAATGATTAACTCCCTCCAACATGAATAAACCACAAGAACCTTTTATTTACTTGTAAATAATGAAAACAATATTTAATAACTCTAGTTGTAATGGATAAGATGTTGTCACATGTTGACTTGTACAAGTCATCAGGACTGCCTAATGAATAAGTATCTAGAAGGGATTGAGAATGACAGAGCTTTCTCAGATTCAGGTGTTAGTTGATTTACTGTGGTCTTTTAAAGAGGCTTATTGGTGATTAGCCAGTTCATATTTGAGTAGCATTCCCCCTCGCTGGCTTAATCCTGATGGATTACTTCATTACTCTACGTGCCCTGCTTCTCAACCTGTGGGCCCACAAGTTGAGCCCACACGTTTGAGATTTTCAAGTGGGCCCTGATCAAGAAAAGGTTGAGAACCACTTCTTTACATTTTTACCATTTACAAAAAAAGAGCTTAAGTTTGAGGTCAATTTGTAGGTTATCACTTTATGGAATAAAATGGTTTAATGTGGCTGCCTACAGCTGTGTGTGCCACTGTCCCTCCTACACCTTTGTGTTATAAAAGACATAAGTAGGTCTGTTTAACAGAAGCTGTGGTTTAATTACTTCTCCAATCAAATGTTGACAGGTTCTTGCTACAATTCACATCAAAGGTGAACCAGATGCCAGTGGCAGCCCATCCACAGCCCATTCATAATGTACAGAGTAAACCCACGATGGCCCATGGGAAAGACCCAACGGACTGAAATGAGTGATGAAGGATGTGATGCTTTGTTCAGCAGGCTGGCCTCGGCGAGCACAGCGCCCGCCCCTCTCACTCCCCCGACCAACCGTTGGCAACCGTCAAACAACTGCTTCGATGTGGGGAGACACTACAGCTGTCGCTCAAAAAAAAACGGGGCGGGTTTAATTCGTACTTATATTTGCCAAGCAGTTGTAAAGTAGTGGAGGTGGCTGACACGTCAAAGGAAGGGGGCATTTGGCAGTTGTTTCCAGCTTCTAATTCTCCCAGAGGATAGAAATAAACGGGCAAGACACATGGAGGAAGATACCAGCGAACAGATGCGACCTCTCCTGACATCAGTAGGTTCACTACTTTTCCTCTAGTCTACCTTTTAGCTGACGGCTAGCGCTCTCACTTTAGTAGCCTGCTCATCTATCAACGAATAGGAAGAAAGAAGAAGGGATGAGTAGCCTACTAGAGTAGATCTGGTTGTTTTCTGTGGACTTGCCTGGACTTCACTTGGGAGTCCCCGTTGAAATCGAAGTGTTGGTGATGCGGTGTAACTTATTAACCGGGGTTGGAACGAGCAGATGGACGTTATAAAGAAGAGTAATGTAGCTTTGCCTTTGTTGCCTGGGGACCATGCTTATGCCAGGAAGTGGTTATCGCCGGTTTCTGTTGAAAGGGTGATTCATACAGACAGGCAAATGATGTTGGGGAGACAATGAGAGAGCATGTGCTCCGCTCCTCTGACTGGTGCCTGACTAACAGATAATCACACAAAGAATTGTGCTTTTATAGTATTTAGAGTAGACTACTATTTGTGCATTACACGAGAGAATCTGCATGGGCAAGTTTATCACTGTCTTCCTTTCTTCCACTTGGGTATGAGAGGCTGAGAGCTAATATGGACCTCTATACAGAAAGACTACTTTTCTCTATAGAAATGTCCACAGCAATTTGAAGTAAGTTTTTCTATGATCTTTAGCATTGTGATTTTCAAAGTATAATACTTGTAAAATATTCAGGCTATTGTAGGCCCTGTGACATTTTCATTGGTCCAGCTAGTATGCAGAGAGATGTCACAAGAAGTGTGACCATTTACCCATGGTGGTCTGAAATGCTCTGCGGACAGGACACAGGAGATGATGGAGATTGATTAATTGTTAGGTTATCAACATAAATGCTCTCAAATACAACTGTCATATGCTCCTATTACACTGGGATTCATTCTCTGTCTTGTGTGATATTGGCTCATCAAGGAATGGCCATGAGTCAGTGTTTATCATCTTTCTGTCTCCCCAGTCAGTCTCGTACATTCACCTGGGCTAATCCTCCTTTACTTTCTGTTATTTTTAAACTGTGAGGTTTATTACAAATTTAAGGTTGAAGTTGATGCAAATGTAAGGTTAAGTGTTGCATTTGAACATTTAGTATTTCATCTCCCTGAACATAAGGAAGATGTGCATGGCACAAGATTCTATCCCATCTATTCTCTATTAATATCTTGGCTAATCTAATCTGTGTCTTCTGCAAACATTTAGTGTGTGGACAAGCTTTTTCCTTCTAGTCAGGCCCTCTACCCCATCCATTCTACTGTGTTTATGGTCCGCCTGTATCATTAACAGATGTGGCTGTTCTAATGCCAAGCAAACTGGACTGAATTCCTGGATAATGGTGTTGCCAAACTTGCATTGTTCTTAAAGTGAGGCATGACTTTGTCAAAGAATTCATGTTATTCCTGTGGTCTGAGACTGTCCCATGAATGTTTGTGAAGATCAACAACTGTCTCTCAAAGCTTTGAAATGTATACAAACCAAGACTCAAACCTACAGTATGTTGTTGTTGATGTAAATTCTGGAGTTTCTCCATAAACAAAATAGATTGGAGCCTGTTTTGACTCAAGTAAAGTGTGCTTATGTGCTATGCTCAAGCAAAATGTTATTACTACTTAAATACATCACAGGTTTGAATCCTTGTTCCCTGGATTTGGATATGAGTTCTTCTTTTAGACAAAATGTATTCTGTTCATATACCCTTTGTCCTGTACCCCACACACACACACACACACACACACACACACACACACACACACACACACACACACACACACACACACACACACACACACACACACACACACACACACACACACACACACACACACACACACACACACACACACACACACGTGTAACCAGTGTCTAGAGAGGCCTCCCAAGTGATGCACCCTGATGTCAGCAAAACTACACTCTTGAGGCCAGATGATCTCTGGTGGAATATAAGGCTCTACTTTTTGCTAGAATGTAAACTGGTTCAGGAAAAAAAAGTGCTGTCCAAACATTTCACTGCTTTGTTCAGTGTGTTATTTCCACATTTAAGAATACTTTGAGATTTTTGCCCTGCTAGCGGGCCAGCGGCAGAACTTTATTTGGCTGTACCCGTCGGTCAGTCCATCCACACTTTCATCTCACAAGATATCTTGTAAACTATAGGCTACAGTGTCATGGAATTTGTTTTGCACCTTCATGCTCCTCAGAGAATGGTCTCTACAGATTTAGGTGACGCCATGGCCTTTACTTTAGCGCTCCATTAGGCCAAAATTATAAATTGCACACAAATGTTTCTAGAGCTGGAACATCAATTCCAACATACATTTCTGATTACAATGACACAGCTGAGCTGACTCTGTTTACACATAAATATCCCTGCTCATTGAACAATTTTCAGTTATGCCACAGTTTAATTTGCTCTGCTATAATTTCACATCGACATCCCCCGTGACACTTACGCACGTGCACACGTGAACGCATACACGAACAGTCATCATAACATTTCCAGCTGTAAGGCCAGAGTCATTAACATCATGCTTTTCAGCTTGGAAAGTTTTCCTGGAACGATACACTCATGTTTCCTTGCTTATAGCTCCTCAGAGATGCCTCCTAATCCTCATTCCTCGCTCCTTGGAGCTGGAAGAAGAGACCTGGCATGACCGTCATAATGCCGGACTGAGTTGAACTTCCGGTTAAAGTGAGGACAGAGGCGGGAGGAAACATGAGGCAAGAGACTTGTGATCCGGCCCATGGGCAAGATGAACCCTACTGATTATGGTGACCCCTTTATGGTGATTTCCTCTAGCACCGCCCTGGTCAACATTTCTATTTGGGTGTAAGGAGCAGATTGGACTCTAGGGGCTGCTAACAGGACTGTTGACTCTTATGATGATGACCACACACTGTACAATATCGTCCGCCTCAGTATCTTCCCATAATACATTTTCACATCGTAGCATAAACGTGACGTTCTGACAGTCTCGCAAAGGTTGGGTCATGTTCGTGGAATGTGGCTGGTGCTTAGGGATGGCCAACCGATAACCGTTAACCGCCGTTAAATCGCCAACCGATTAATACTAACGATTAAAATTAATCGTCATTTTTTTTAATTATTATTATTTTTTATTAAGGGCCAAAAAGGTTTTTAGGCCAAGTCTACACCTGCAACCACACGTAACTTCCACTTTATTCTTCTTCTTCCTCGTCTTTGTATTGGTATTGTTTGTGTTGGAGCACCTCAGTGCGGCTGCAGAGTTCATGTGCAACCTCTTCCAGAGAGAGATAGAGACACTAGAAACTCTGCTGGAGACACAAAACAAACTCTGTAGACTTGGCCCTTAAAAATAAAATGTATTTTGGCCATAAAAACATAATAAAAAAATTATTTACGGTTATCGATTAATTAATCGTTAAGGCCTAACGGTAATCGGTTAATAAAATGTCTCCATTTGGCCATCCCTACTGGTGCTAACAGAAAATTCTACCTTTTTACTGGAAGTTTTTATGCAGCGGTTTTACAGGTTTCATGTGTTAAAGCTAAAGCTGAATCGATTCCTATCTGCTAGTCTATGTGAATGCAGATATGTGGAACATTTTGGAGATATTGTCAACACACATCTTCTGCCAAGCCCGGTCCAAATCTTCCTTTCAAAAAACATAAATGTTTTTGTATTCTTGTGGTAAAACAAATTCCAGCCAGTAAAGGTCACAAGGTTTGCACATTGTGTCAGGTAGACTCACTCAGTTCAACTTGCCTAGTCTGACAAGGTGGATAATTAGTGTTAAGCACACAGTGTGACATGTAATGATGATACTGTATAAGGCGACCAAAATCGTGCAGTGTGCAAGCACCCATAGTCTTTCTGTTTAATTGAATGCCTATTGCCTAATTGTAACTGGGGACTGACCGCACGTTTGCCTATTTGTCACTGGTGACTGACCACATTAGAAAGTTCAAAGTTGACACTGTATATCAGAGACTACTCCTTGGCATGCAATAAAACATCAGACTTGCCTTTTTGTTAGAATTCCTTTACTTTTTCACATCAGTGCTACTCCAATTTTTAAAGTGGCCGACAGCTCACAGTGGCTGCTTTGTGCTCAGCATTTCATGTAAAGTCTGGACTTGTAGCTACATAGTGGAAAGTGTTGCCTAAATTTAGAAGTTTTCTAAATTGAGAATTCAGTATAGTTAGAGTTTTCCAATTTTGTGCAATCATATATTTTCTGTCTTTTTGATCTGTCTATCTCATTTTGGAATTAATCTGTACATTTTTAGTTTGGGTCTTGTTAGCGGGTGCAGGAAGGTGATTGGTTTCTGCTCTAACCCTGACTTTAAAAAGGAGCTTTAGAATCCAGGAAGTATGTCATTGCGTTGGTTGAAACTCAGCAACTCAGCCTGCTGTCTGGCCTGTGCCTGACAAAGCAGGGCTCAAAGCAGCGGAGGTGCTCAATACAGACAATTAAACACACTCACATGGCACACAGACACTGGTACAGCTATTCATTGTAACACACTCTGTGTAACACATGCCCTCTCATATGCACACGAGCTGGATGGGTGACAGAGGTTTTCATGAGGTGAAGAAGTAATTTGCTCCTCACAAAGTGTTTACAAAGCGTTCCTCGCAAAGCGTCACATTCTCACAATACTACTCAGTTTGATGCTGGACCGTACAAGCAACCACTTGAACAGAACATAGTCCACGCACAGTCTACTGTTGTGCACGTGCTTTAAGAAACTTATCTTTTTTCATCTCTTCAGCTAGCTGGTGGGGTAGGGTTTAGGAGGACCGTGTCACAGGAGAAGTGGTGTATCATGTGTGGTGAAAATGCTCTCTGCCACCCACCATCCAGTCTCCAAGACTGGTTTGTATCATCTATCGGGCGAGCCAGCGGGCGGATCTCTGATGTCACGCTCATGTCACCATGACTCCGCCATAACCATATAAGGAGTTCCCAATGCAGCTACGCCCAAATATGGAGTGTGTTGTCTAACCTCAATGTGTCGTCATGGCATCAGGCGCAAACAAATCAGTCGGCTCCATCTATGGGCGCAAAAGGGGCATGCCCTTATTCGGGCATATACTGTTGACATCAGGGGCATAAAATATATGTGCATAAAAGGGACAAGGACTGACAGATATCCATATATGAGCATAAAAGGGACAAGGACTGACAGATACAGAGATCTCCATTTATGGGCATGTCAGTCGGATCGTGGTGTGACGTAGGTGTGAGGGCCGCGTAGAGGCCCGAACCTCTAGTGTTTTAAAGCAGAGTGCTGTAAGAGAATGCCTTGCTTGGCTATTCTAAAAGGAAAAGTTCAGTCAAGTTTGTAGTCATGCTTGTAATTGTATTCCGTTGCTCTCACTGTTGTCTTCAGTTTCCATCTGTAGAGAGTTTGCAAGTACATTCTGGTTTCCTCTTATAGAAGTCATAATAGAAGGAAGGGCTGAGGGAGAACTAAAGAGGCCAGGCTGGCTGGGCTATTATGAAGCTATTATTTATATTATAGGTCTGATTCCTGTCAAAGCTTTTTTATGTTTTTATGTTCTGGACTGAGCTAATCTAACCTGGGTAACCACACCCTATATTATTTCTGCATATGGTTTGATTGCTTCATGGAGTTACAGTTTTCTATACTTTTCAGCTGCACATGGATTGGAACCCCTGAGGACTTCACTGTATCACTTTACTGTTCTAGTGCCCATATCATATCATTGTCTTATACTGTCTCTTTAAAATTCTGTAGGTGAATTCATGTTTTCCATGTACTAGGACAGATCATTGAATGATATGTAGGCTATTAATATGCAATACAAAATATTGGAGTTACATAATTTCCCAAAGATTATTGTGACTTGGAAATAAGGTAGATGTTCAGTACTCTGTGTTTTGGTTAATTTATCAGTAATTCTCTATTGGTCCACAAGGGGGAAATTTCAGTTAGTGGGGGCGCATTTGGGATTGGGCCCCTTGTCTGCCCCCCTTCACATGGTGAGGACAGGATCAGAGTAGCATACTAAACCATCCGCAAGGTTAGTTAATGGAGGATAAGACCCTTGACTTTGTCAAGGGACTGACTGACCAGGTCAGTCTTTGAATTAATGGTTTCATATAGTTTTTTTCCTCTGAGCTCGGCTGGTTTCGTAAATAAGGAGGCTATCCTGGAGATAAAGCAGAATGCTGGATGGTTTCATAGTGTTTCAATCTCTGGTCTATGGAAGAGATGATCTATATATACTGTGTGTGCACGTCTGACGCTGTCCTCACTACATGTCACAGTAGCTCTAGAAGGGAACGTTATGTGACCAGGTGGAGTGAGACCTGTGAGAATGTCTGTTTGAAAATGAGAGGAAACCTGAGAGAGGTAGAGTGAGAGGGTGTGTACTGTGTAAGTGTGAGAGACGTTCTCTCTCTGTATGTTGTAATCCTAATAAAAGCTCTGTCTGTATTATAGGCCTGGTTATTTAGAACATGATGCAAAATGTCTTGAAAATTGATCCATTTAAAAGAACTACAACAATTGCAGTTTCTGGCTGGAATAGAAAGTTGTTGTATTATGTAGCAGTCAGTATTGTTATTATGATAGTCTCGCACCCACACACTGTCATCCCCTCATATTATTTTGTGAGTTTTGGCCTGTGGCTCTATGCTGTGATATTATCATTGCCGTATACAAATGCCTGTGTGCAAGGTCACAACTGAAAGAGAAACTTCTTGTGACATTTTGTGGTTCAAGTGTCTTCCGCTGACTATTCTCTTCTTGGTACATTCTGCATGCAAGGATTTACTGTATAATGTCAAACTGACTGCACAGCAAGATCCGGACCGTTAATTAGGGATTAATGCCCAGCTTTTTAAAAGGATTACTTTGAAAGCAAGTCATTTAGTAGTATCAGATATCTGGTTTGATATTGAATAAACTTTCATTTGAAGTAGTTGGACCACATTGTTGTAGTGAAGGGTTGATTTATAACTACAACTTTTTTCTTTATTTTTTGCTCTGTAAGCAATAGCATTGTATTTAAGTTTACAGTCCTACATACAGGGAGACAACCACGCACAGGATTGCACATGCAGCTATACACATATATAAATCATAGTTGATCCTCTCTGGCAACGGATGTAACACCTGAGAACTTACATATTTACTCCAGCATGCACCCACGGGTCCCACGTGTATGCAACTACGCAGCTGCTTTGACTTGGGCGGAGCAGATCTGCTCAGAGCTGTTTGCCTTCTGAACTAAACTTGCTGAGGTTTTAAACAGTTTGCCAGTACTGAGGACTAGGAGGATTTCAACCTTTTGGGGATTTTTTATATCATTTAGTTTTGTTTCTACTTCTGAAGTATCAGTATTAGCAAGGTTGAAATTGCTGCGAAAGCAGTGTTTAGAAGACTGCTGTTTCCTGCTGCTGGGTAGGATCAACCAGACATGGGGGACTTTTGGGGAGATATCGTTAATCACAGGAGGGTCAGAGCAGCTTCTATGGTATGTACCACTGTTTTATATTTTACATACTCATTTTAGACAGCTGACACTGCTGTATTATTGTTCTTCTTCAGAGCAACGTCTAATGAATACAATGGTAGACTGAGCTTAAATTCCTACGCCGACAATGTTCTCACTAGTAAGGAGTGGGACTGCAAGAGATTGGTGCCAAAAAAACACCCTGGCAAAAGATGTGACAAATATTCCTGTATCCCCAGAATGTCAGCGTTGAGTGGTGGGAAAGCCAAAGGGAATATGACATCTTGTGGAAAGAGACGACGCTTTTACTAGTGGTGCAAATTGGAATCCAAATTCAAACGGCAGTTATACTTCCATTTTGTGAGGCAGTGCAGTTTGACTAGTCAATATGTTTATGTACGGTATGTTTATGTAGTTTACACCTGTAAACTTTGATGTGACAATAAACTTGAAGTTAAAGTTAATATGCTGGAATGAAAGCTGAACAGACTGACAGCTCCACAGTAGACGGTACAGACTGCATGGATTTAAGACTGCATTTTATTTAACCTACAGACTTTTATTTAACCTACAGACTTAATGTAGGCTATCTTCAAATCTCGATTGTTGTCATTCCACAGAATAAAGGGTTAAACTTATTTGCACTTCAACACACATGAATGAAATGTGAAGGGTGATGCTCAGCTAAACTAATCATGTCATTCAGAACAAACTACTTTCATGTTATCTTTCTTGCTTGATTGAGAGTCTGGCATTTACTTACCAACATATTTGCAGCCCAACCAGCCAAATGGTTAGTTGGTCAATAACCATATTAGACAGCCAAACAAACTTAACAGTCTTACAAATGGGAACCATCTGTTTTGTTTTTTGCTTTATGCGAACCTCAGCTTGCTTCTAAGCTAGAATGACCCGCCCTCCATTATTGACAAACCCTTAGTGTTGTTGACAATACTTGATATCCATTCATCATCATTCTATGATCCCAGTTTCTGGTTTTGTTTGAAATTGGTTGTAAGAAAAGCCTGGAGGTGTAGTTGAAGTTGGCATTTTTTCAGTTGTGCATTCCCAACATATCCTTGTACATTAGCCAACACCCACATGATATTGTGTCAGTCCCTGCTACGATCTACTACTACTACTGATATTATTGTATTCTCTTATCTTAAAAAAAAAGCTGACATGACTAATGAGGTTCGTGCTGCTATGATTTATACCAGGGATGTTATCAGGAACATAAGATGCAGTAATCTGTTATTAATGCATAGGAGGAAAAAACTGAAAACGATAAAGGGAAAGAAAAAGGTAAATATGTATGTGTGTGAGCTTAAATGCACAAAAGGGTGCATTGGAGCACTTTTTGGCAGACCTGCTGTGAGGCTGTATTTAGCCCCTGCTATATTTCAGGTAGAGCTGTCCTGGGAACCACCCTGAAAAAGTCCAAACAACCAAAATAGCCATGGCACGGGGTCCGTGATCTAGCCTTTCATGACATTATCAGACTGCACCAGTCGCTGCGTCCTCTAAGGGTTATTGAGACGTTGTATGGATTACAGAATCTGGGACTGCTCTTTCCCTGGTTCTTCTAGTATGTGAAATTAAGCTCCAACATTTTCTGGACATTCTTAATGCCTTTCTGGAAGCTTGTGATCTATATAAAAGGTCTACAGCAGCTGCAACCATTCATCTCATAAGGGTGTAGTGATTAGTGAATAATTGATTAATTGAATGATGAAAATAATACTTTTAGTGAATCATTTCTAATTGTTGTATCATCATGACACATTGATTCTAATATATAGTATTACATTTGTGGTATTATTACATAATAGTATAACAAACATTTACACACTTTGTTCCACAATATGACTACAGGGTAAAGAATAGAGTGGTGTGCACAAAGAGCAAAGAATTGCTCATTGTTGGAAGACAAAAGCCTGATTTTATACTACTTAGTCGATAGTCGGTGTCCTGTGCAAAAAAACGGCAAAAAACTGCCGATCTACAATCTCACCATGCGTTGTTTTGCAACCGGACGATGGAGTATAAATGAAGATGGTTCAACTTTAAAATCTTAAAGTCAATTTAGATGATTTGAAGACTTAAACGAGATTAAACAAGATTTTGACTATTTTCAACTTTGACTGCTGGACACGTGATGAGCATGATAGCATCTACAGTCATTTTGTGCTTTATTACCTCATTTTACTGTCATTTTATGTCCTGAATTAATTACATAGATTAATCAAATAGTTGACAGATTAGTCGTTTATGAATGTAATAATTAGTTGCACCCTGGGCCTGGGGTGAGGATATGGTTGAAACCAGAATGAGTCTAGAAGTCCCCCAGCAGATCTAGCTTTAGGCTCTGCTGCTCCTTACATCGGAACAAAATGGTTTGAATTGCCCGACATTGCCATCCCCAGAGCCCTGCCACTAGCTGGGCCAAAATGGTCACTTTTCAATATACTGTAGATGTGAGCTAATGCTCCTTCACGGCTGCTCTTGTCCAGCATTTCAAAAATGCTACTACTACAACAACTATGGTAATTCCTGGAAATTGAGTACAGGTCATTTTAGGTCAGGGACTTTGGCTCTCTCCTCTTGTTCCCAGAGTCAACTCCACTATCTGTTGCAAATGTAATCTCTCAAGATAGATTCAGAGCCCAAATTCAAAGGACCCCCCCCCCCCCTTTTTGGCGATGGGTTCCCTTACCAGATTGGTTGCAATGACATAACATGGCTCTGTGTCACTTCTGTTATGATCTTAAGTTACTGTATCACAGTTGTTCTGTAGTCTGTTTTATTTTGGGTTGAGCACAAAGGCCAAATTAAGCGAACATGTCTACACTCTGTGTGTGACAATAAATAGTTTATCAACCACTTTGTCACCCTTTTGTTATTGAAGATAAGCACCGTAATCCCTTGATTCCAGGGCATTCACATCATAAAGTACAATAACCACAGGCTTAACAAACAAGTTATGTTGTACGTTTACTGTGTGTTTAAGTTGTGTATTTTAGTTATGTTGTGTGTTAATTCAGCCAAAAAAATCTTTGAAGCAGGCAAGCAGCTGTAGTGTAATTGTTGGCTTTTAGCATGCTGTCCTGCAGGAATGATGGGATCCGATTCCTCAGCAGTATCAGAGGGTTAGTTTCGGTCACTCCAGTAGGTGTGACTGTAGGAATGTAAATCGACAGATGATGATTAGTAGGATCTGAATGTCCGTTATCACTGTTGTGGCTTTTGTGTGGAAAGAGATAATACTCTGTCATAAAGTACGGTACTCATCAATAGCAATGCTGGAGCAGTCATTTCCTGTGATGGTCTGCTCTGGTCAGGGAGATCACAGTATACTATTTTCTCTACTGTAATACAATATTGTATGTGTGCACATGTGGTGTACAGTATGCTATCTGCTCTATGTACTGTATACAGTATGTGTGTGTGTGTGGTGTTTATTGTGTTTGTGTTAGCCATGTGGCTTTGTAAAGTTGAGGTGTTGTTGGCTTGTGCCCAACACAAATATTGACCTCGTGGCTGCAGGTGTTGGAGCAATGCCTGGCCTTGCCTAGATCCGTTTCTCGCTGGTCTGTCCTGCCTACCACCTCTCCCAGGCTCTGCCACCTGGAGTTGAGTCACATTTATTTATGAACTACATTTAATGAATATGTTAATCACAATGCTCTGCATTGCAGAGCATCAAATCATGAGAAAAACAAAGGACACGTCATTGTAGTAGTAAAATACCTGTGTTTATGTTGTAGAGGGTGTGCATGCACACATGATACATATGTACAGAATAGATATGTTTAAATTGTTTACACGGATACATGCATGTTTGCTCCCAGTTCTATTCGTATTTCCAGTTTCAATTCCTTTTACCGCTTAAAAAGAGTCTGTGAAGCAAATTGTTGCTTGTGGTTTTGTAAATATGCCGAGCATGTGCCTTCAGTGTAGATCTTCCCTACAGTGTACTCTAACTGATTGTTTTAACATGTTTTCTATCATTATTATTGTACAGCACTTCATTTCAAGGAAACAACTAATGTAATATAGAGTACAGTATTTTACATTGTTATTATACTAAATCAGTGTGTTTCCTCTCAGGGGAATGACGAGGAAGCTGTGGTGGACCTGGGGAAGACCAGTGCCACCCAACACACCAACTTTGAGAAAGAAGAGCTGGAGAGTAAGTGCTGAATGTGTTTACACATAAAACACCATGTAGCGAAAGACACACACACACACACACACACACACACACACACACACACACACAGACAGTAGCAGATATGTCTCAGACACTGTTTTATGTACCCCACAGACATTCAGTTATCGTTATCCTATCCCGTTACACACAAGCTGGTGCTTGACGCATCACATATTCTGGAAGATTTAACAACGTTTACTTTGTCCTGCTTGGCTGGGGATTCCTAGATAACGTCCAAGTGGCACAGGATGTATATAATACATCGCATAATGTTTCCGGCCTTCTTTCAAAGGTGTAAAAGAATGAGCAATGAAGTGTCATCATTGCTGAGGTCTGGAGGAGAATTATGTGATTTTAAATGGAAAATGGGTAGGAATCATCCATTCCGTGTGGAGTCTGTGCTTATTCTCAGTGTTAATATAAATATGACATGTTACTATATAAGGTTTGGCCAGTGTCATTTTAGCTGAAATTCTAGAAGTCTGATTGGAGAGGCAGATTGCACAACGTTGGTCTGTGTGTTGTAGTTACTGTACTGTACTGCTCTGTTCCACTTTCCACTTCACAACATGGACTTGATTACACCCAAGCTCTGGTCTGGCTCATTAAAAGGAACCAACGCATGTGCGTGCGGAACACACATACAGACACACACACACACACACACACACACACACACACGCACACACACGCGCACTGTATTCAGGTCTTTACATGAGGTTGGCAGCGTAGAATAATAAAACAAAGATAACCTCCTGCTTAACGGAAGCAGTGGAGGCAGAACCCTAAAATGTTCAATCAATCATTGGGCAGGACAGGAAACATCACTCTCCTTTTATAAATTCAATGTTTATTGTTGCTGTTGTGTCTTTTCTTTGCCAGGTCTCTCAGTCTGGATAGATAAAGATTAATATAGTCCATTGTCATTCAACAGCTGAAAACGGCACAGTGAGGTCAAATAAGAACATGCTTGAATTAATCACATTAAAATGTATTTTAGTGTAAAAATGGACATTCAAATAATTTTACACTCAGAGTTGAATCTCTGAGTAGAATTGGACTTGCCAGAGTCAAATTTACACTGGGGATTTTATTTTGTGGTCTGTATTTAGTTATAATTTGACCTTTTCATCAAGATGCATGTGGTAAAAGATTTAGTAGACTGTGTTCTGCTCGTCATTCTAAAACACACTTGGTAATGAAGTAAATTATAAATGCATCTCCAATCCACAAAGGTGACCAGCAATTCAGACTAATTTAAGCTAGCAGAGAAGTCAAAACAATATATATATAAATGACTGGCATGATGCAAGGGGTAAACTTCATTTTGAAATGTGTAATTGGAAGAATGCAGCACTTATGTATGTATGTGTATGGGGAAGAGATATGTGAATTCAATAAATCCAGATGCAAGTTATTGGGGCCTAAATGTGTTTGAGCCTGCATGTTCAACCTGCATGTTTGGGTCGGGGGAGAGCAGGTGTTGACATGTTGCATGTCTCAGTGGAACTGCTGGTGGGAGAATGGAAACAGGCGTGTTTATGCTACTGTAGGAGCTAGGAGGAAACTGGAAGATCTTGACTTAATAAACAAATGTAAAGCAATAAAATGTCAAGCAGTCAACAAGGAACAATATACTGACAATACATGTTGGGCTGCTAGTAATAATAGTAATAGTTGAAGGTAAGAAATGGCTCCATTATTGGTAAAAACTGAATTTATTAAGGCAAAAAAAGTTACAATGAATACAAAACAAAAGCTACAAAAAAGATACAATGAATGAACAGGTATTTACTACTGCACTGTCTGCCATTTATCTCTACCGTCTCCATTGACGTCAGTAGGAACACCACACAGTAAGGGATACCATCGCCAGCAATATAGTGTTTATAGAGGAGAGGAGCCTGCATGTCCCCTCGTCTCCTTTTTAAGTCTTCCGTTGTCTCCGTCCTCTGGATGAAAGATGGCCACTGTCTTTGTTCTCTAAACTCACTTGTTCTAATCTCAAGGGAACAAGGAACCCCCCCCCCCCCCACACACACACACACACACACACACACACACACACACACTGTGGGCAGCTGCATATCATTTAACAGTTGTTAACATCCAGCGTTGCTCTCTGCCTCCTCTTGTCCCAGGCCACAGAGCGGTGTATGTCGGTGTCCACGTCCCCCTGGGCAGACCCCCCCAGCGAAGACATCGCCACCGCGGACACAAGCACCACAGGAAGAGAAGGGAGCGCGAATCGGACAAGGACGATGGACGAGAGTCCACGACCTACGGTACGTTCAGCGCCACCTGCTCCCGCATTACTTTCACCTTCAGTCACATTTGACTCAAACGCTGAGCCACCCACCTCCTCCTTTGTGGAGTACATCTGCACATGCACAATAAAAAGTAGGATGACTGAAGCAATTGTTGCAGGTTGCTTTATGGCAGTGATTTTCAACCAAAAAAAAAAAAAAACATTTCAAGAATTTTCAGTTTGATACGCATTAGGCCACAGACCTACATTTGATAGGATTTTTATCTCGGGAACCCAGTCTACTCTGTAAAATCCTGTTTTAATTTAACTCTGGGTTCATGTGCATTTGCAAGTGGTGTTTATTTCCCCTCACCTTCTCTCTTCAAACAATTCCTGCTTGTAAGGGTGTGAAATAATTATTGCCGGATCCCTGTTCTTTTAAATCCAAGCCCTTTTCCTTTATATTTTTCTTGCTCGTCAGAAGCATGCTTGATTGATGTCAACAAGCAGCGTGTTGCACAACACCTCAACAGCGACTCAGCCACAGATATGCTGCAGAGCTTTGTAGTTTTGTATCTTTTGTAGCTGATAGTTTGAATGCAGCACAAAAACAGTTGCTCAAGGACATTTTGATAAGACAGAATAAACAAAAAACATCTGAAGCAGTAAAAGGAGTAGTTCACCCTAAAAAATACTTTCTATCAATTATTACACACCCCATAAAGCCTTGAATTCATGGCGATTTTTTTGTTTTTGTCACATTCCTAATAATAATTTGATGACCGGGTCTTTGGTCAATAGGAGATTCCTAAGCCAATTATTGGCTTAGGAATGCGACAAAAACTAAAAAATCCCCATGAATTCAAGGCTTTATGGGGTGTGTAATTGATTGAAAATATGAGTTTTGGGTGAACTACTCCTTTAACATAAAAAATAAAATGCTTACCCACAAGATAAAACCTTTAAATATAATTCAGCAAAAATCATCTACATATACTGAGACTTATTGAAATTTGTCTATTTGTCCAAATTATGGACACTCTTTTAAATCATATTGTCCAGCTACAGTATTCCTATCCTTCTCTCTTCAGACACACCTTCCCAGAGAGTACAGTTCATCCTTGGCACAGAGGATGATGATGAGGAGCACATCCCCCATGACCTGTTCACGGAGCTGGACGAGCTGTCCTTCAGAGACGGACGCATGCAGGAGTGGAAGGAGACGGCCCGGTATGGAGAAACACTTGACGCTTGATTCAGGCTTTATCCTGACCTGGTTCTTAGCTTTAGTAGGGGGCTATTTCAATCCAGCTAAAATAAAATATTCTTTTATGTTTGGCAAAAGCAGAAAAATACCTAGTAATTTTGATATTCTGGTACCAGGCCAGAATCTGTTTGTATTAGTATGTAGATATTGATTAAAGCCCGACCAATATATCTGCCATTATTTGACTTTTTTAACAACATATCATCATGTAGGCGATGTGTCACAACTTTTAACCACTTTCAACCTGGTGTACCTATTTTGGGTATGTCATTCTGGCTGGAAAATTTCAAAACATTAAAAAATGAAAAGCTTGTGGGGAGTTTGTAGATTGGCTATGTAAAGTTCTTATCTCTTAAGTAATTAAATAAAAATAAAGTTCAGTTTATATATTTTATATTTACTTGCTTGTTCATTGTATAATTAAAGTTCAATGTTCTTTACATATGAGAAGTTTTATATATGTACTAATAAATATATTTATTGTTTTTATTTTTGTTTGCTTATCAGTTAAATGTTCTCAAATGGGAACTTTAATCAAATCAGTTTTTCAAATTGATTACAAAATGTTACACTTTCTGACACTATCGGTCAAAACATCGTTAATTGCTGAGCTGGGACTCTCCAATATCGAGATTGGTATCAGACCCAAAGATCTGGCATTGATCAAATTCTAATATTGATGCATGTGTAGCTTGTTTTTAAACGGCTTACTTTTGTGCATGCATTTCAGGTGGCTAAAGTTTGAGGAGGACGTGGAAGACTGTGGTGAGCGCTGGAGTAAACCCTATGTGGCTACGCTGTCCTTGCACAGCCTGTTTGAACTTCGCAGCTGTATTCTCAATGGTACTGTCATGCTGGACATGAGAGCCAACACCATTGAAGAGATAGCAGGTCAGTACTGCAACCAGGCACTGCAGGGGTCAGTGCATGAGAGCTACTGTAACACCACTCTTGAGTCAGTGCATGAGAGCTAACACCACTCTGAGTCAGTACATGAGAGCTAACACCACTCTGAGTCAGTACATGAGAGCTAACACCACTCTGGGTCAGTGCATGGGAGATGACACCAGTGGTGTTAACTCCCATGCACTGATGATGACTCAATCAGGCAATCCGGTATAGACTCCCCCTTCTTGAGATTCTAACTCCCTCTTCTGTGGAAGTTCTTGATGTCCGACTTCCCAGTAACTGACAACATTGACACGTCATCATAGGTCACCAGTTCATTAATGCACTGTAACGAATTTTTTTAATATCCATTCCTGCATTACTAAATGCATGGTCAGGGACCACATTACACACCATCATACATCATAGGGAAAAAAAGCAGGGGGCAGTATATATAGTGTGTACAGTACAGAAAGACCCCAGGTTGATTCTTAATCAGGGTGGTGATCCCTGGTTCACAATCAGTTGAAAATCCCTGCTCTACACCAAACGGCTCACAATCACACACAAGTGTTGCATTGCGCCACATTGTGTGAGCGTGATTTGTTGTTTTCCCCGAGAATCATGTGATTAAATATAATTCAAAATTGTTGCCATGAAAAAAGTAAAACAAAATGAATAAATCTGTTCTTTTCAGTGAGTAATGTATACAGTAAATGAGGCTTTACACACTCACCCAGGTGTCTCTCACCCCTGTGCCCTCAGACATGCTGATTGACAACATGCTTGCGTCTGGCCAGCTAGAGGAGGGGATGAGGGAGAAGGTCAAGGAGGTCATGTTGAAGCGCCACCACCACCAGAATGAGAAGAAGTTGAGTAACCGGATCCCATTGGTGCGCTCCTTCGCCGACATAGGCAAGAAACACTCTGACCCCCATTTACTGGAACGCAACGGTGAGGCCACACAGCTCTTCTCATTCTCTTTACTGTAATGTCACTATGAAGAGTCGTTACTATTACTGATATAAATACATTCTCATCAGTACTTGGTAGGAGAGATATTGGTGTGAAATACTGCACTGCAGAAATAGTAACTGATAAATTCACACAATTGATGTTTTGGTGTACTATTATATTTTAATGATGCCATGGGGTTTCCTTCAACTGCGGTCATTCCTCTGCCATATTATCTTAACCAATCAAAGTTAGTGTCCAAAGTGTGTGGGGTCTGTAAAAAACATGTACCGGTAACATGCCTATTGTTTGAGGTAACAGTGATAAGACAACAGGACAGGACAAACAGGACTCTGATTGATGCATGGCATTCAGTTGGCATGTGTCGCTACCAACATCCTGTTGTTTTGGCATGTGTTTTTGGATTGAAGACGGACGTTTCTTGAAAGTTCTTGGCTTAATTATTAACTTTGAATCCCTAATGCCTAACCCCTTTGCCGACCTCTCAGTAAGAGGTGTAAGGTGGGATTATGGGATGATGTTGATGAACACCATATGGCTCGGTGAGTTCAGACCCCAGAGTGGGCTGGGTCTATCCGAACCCCCCCAAGGAACCCTGAGGGTCGCTGGACCCTACTTTGAGAACCATTGACATTCTTTTAATGATTAAGTGCTTTTGGTCAGCACCTATTCTAATAGGCTAAACTAATCCATGGCTGTTGTCTGCTAATATGTTGAGTCAGCTTGGTAAATAACTGTCTAATGTCTTGTGACTAGTGAGTGTGTCATCTGAGATCATCTGTGATTTATAAAAAAACAAGTCTATTGACAACGAATTAATATTTTCTTTCTTTGTACGGTAATGCAACCTAAAAGGCATAGGTCTGTCTCTGCTGCTGCTAACGTTGTGCAACCTTGTAACCGATCGTAACCGGTTTGTTAATTTGCTGCCTAACTTGTTGAAGTTGCAGCTTGGAACCTGTCATTTAGCTGTGGAATTATGGCATTCAGCACTGTTATGGCTCTTTTCAAGTACCACAAAGGGAAACCCAGAACCTTTCATATCCTGGACATTACCAGAATCCGTGAAGTTCTGTGATTTAGTTTAGTTTAGTTTGTTTCCGTTATAACCTGGACCACCCCTGAAGGGCGAGGTACGTTTTTCCAGTCTGATTTAATTGTTTTTACAGATGTACTTTAAGCACATCAACCCTTCCAGTCCTATTTTGTGATTGTCATTATAGTAAAACATTTTCCAATATTTTCAAAAACTTTAGGGAATTTGTTTTTATTTATTTTTTAAATGGCAAGGAGCCCCCCCCCCACATCATCAAGCTTAGATAGCTATTTTTGAACATTTGTGAAAGTATAAAATTGGGCTTAAGTGGTTAAATTGCATCTGGTTCCAGTGTCACCACCTCAGCTTGACTAATCCAGAGCAACAGAACCGCTTGCTCCTCCAATGGCTTTTCCACAACTCGGGGTTAGTAAAGCACAGTTACATGCTCCGGAAAATCCCCCGGTTCAGAAAGGCTTCCGAACTATAGTTTGGTGAGTCAGGACATCTGGAGGTCCACGGGTTCCAAGGAAAAGTTCTGGGACCGCCCTTTCGAAGCTCGGAATGACGTCAATTTGTAGTTATATCGCCTCCCTTTCCGATGAAAAGTTTGGTCTTCGGAAGGAGTATGTATTGCACTTAATTCTGAGAACCTTATCTGAAACCCAGCCGTAGCGTATGGAAATCCAGAGCCCGTGAAACATGGCATGACATGATTCGCTTAATTCTTGTAGTCAAACTCAGAATTGTCTGTGCACAGTGTGCACACGCATGCGTGAGCTAGGACAAAATATTTTTTGTTAATATGCTCTATATTCCTAAATCCCTAATGGCCATGTTCTTACTGACCTGGTTGCATTGTGAGACTTGGTGTTAATTTGTCTTCTAACTAACCCACCGTCTGCACTCCTTATTTCTACTTTTCATGTGACCGTGTCACTCGCTGAAAATAACAGCAATACTAATATACCAACTATGCCCTTTCCTCTTATACTTGACACCTCCGCTAACATTTCAACTCAAGTCTTTGTTGTCCTGTCAGGGAAATGTGCTTTGAGAAAACAGCATGATCATCATTCCACCAATCAATAGTTTTCTTTGTGATCAACCACATTTCTTTTTTCTCCTGATGCTCTTTTCTGTCCTCCATGCTATACCCTCTTCCCTCCCTTTCTCTCTCTCTCTCTCTCCTCAGTCTCCCCTTCAGTGGAAGGCCTCTTGTCCTCCCGTCCCTCTCTCTTCCGACGAATGTCCTGTCCTCTCACTTCCTACCACACCGCCACCCCCCCTCTGTTTCCACGAGCCACCCCCCCTCTGTTTCCACGAGCCACCACGGTGTACGGAGGCGCTGGCCTCCTTGCTCACCTCCTTACCAGCCCTACCTCCTCTCCCGGTGCCTCCCCGTTCAGCACGCCCCAGAATACACCTCCGTTAGCTCGACGCCTCCATGATTCCCCTCCACTACGCACTGTTGACACGCCTTTTTTGAGCGTCTGTCACTCCTCCACCCTTGAGAATCTGTCTGAGGAGGGTGAGGAGTGGCTGGAGCAAGGTGAAGGTACTAGGATTCCCCATGTGGTGGTTTTCTCCCCTGAGGGAGAGGAGGAAGAGCTTGACTCGTCTGAAGACCGCCTGGACAGATCTCGACTAGATCTCCACTTTCCCTCTTCTCAGCAAGGCAAATATCCTGCCTACATCGCATAGCACAGCATGGTATCCTTGCTTTTATTGCAGCGCTCTAAATACAAGTTTATCAACTCATTTTGTGTGTGTGTGTCTGTGTGTGTGTGTGGGTAAAGAAATAAACAAGATACTCCATCTGTGGTCAATAATGTAAGGTATTTTGCCCTCCACAACTTTAGCTCCAGTTGAATCTGACATGGCTAGTGGTTGTGTCGCTGTCATTAACGCCAGAGAATGTGTGTGTGTGTGTGTGTGTGGAGTTTGGTAAAGGTAAACCACTGCCAAAGGGACATGATCTGATCAAGTCACCATCGCCTGCTCCAATTGCAATCTTTCACATTTCCCATCTACTAACATCTAGTCGCAGTTGACATAGTTTTAAAAAGGCTTTATAAGCACCTGTGAAGTGAGCACCACTACTATAATAACACAGATCCAGTTTCAAGTATGTGCAGACGCGTTTCTCATTCATGCACTTAGACACTTTCACATGTGGGAGCTTTCTGGCATAGCCACATTACAACCACTGATGGCCACTGAGCAAGCTCCACCTGATCAATTAGGGTTATGTGCCTTGCTCAAGGGCAACCTTGAACGTTAAATCATCACCCGCCCTCAACTCCATGTGCCGATTGTTCCACTCAGTCCCTCAACTCCCTCTCCTGTGGAGTGTGGTCACAAGCCCCTTTCTCTAATCTAATCTTTTGCTGACGCTTCTATTCTATTCTGTTCTGTTCTATTCTGAGTTAGGCCCACGTTTTCGTAGCATCAGCAGACGTTTCATTTGACCCACACTGATCTCTGCACAGTAAAGTCCGGAGAGTTAATTTAACTCTCCAGAATTTCCTGCATGGTCATTCCCTTCTATTTATTATTGATTTTTAGAGGTGCCTAACCAAAGGTGCCACACTATCACTTGACTCGTCTCATGACTCACACGTACTGAGTTACTTTGGTTTACATATCAGGGTTTTGGCTGGGATAGCGATATCTTCTGAGGAAATATTAACTATCCAGTTATGGTCATTATTAAACTAGAGCCATGATCATGTGCTGATGAAAGATATCATGTTCACAGAGAACACTCCTCAGACATCGGTTAGCGTGAGTGACTTTTAAAAGTCCTCCCCTTTGCTCTTGAAGGCCTGGCTCTTATAGACAGTAACATGAGAGCAACGTAATCAGCGTTAGTGATGTAGGTGGTGTAGGGTTCCGTCTGTCTGTGTGGTCACGTGAACACTGGGGCAACATGTGAGTGAGAGTACTCCTTTGGGTCTGACTGGGTCCATGGTTTCTCAAGTTTAACCACTGGGACCTCCAGTCCACCAATCTTATTACAACCTCACACTTCATGATCTAACTACCAATGCTCCAATCAGTCCAAGCCAGAAACCCATTTCAGTGGTGAAACTTAAAAACAACCAATCACATCTTTTATAGATTTTAGACATGACAAGACATTGGCAGTGCCTACAATATAACAGTAAATAGTGTTAAATGCTAACTAGCTTGCAATGCTATGAAGAACTAACACACAGGCTTATTTTTTGTAGTGCAAGGAAAGTTGCACTCATATCATGTGTTTTTGTACATGTACACATGTGTGTTAAAGTCATACTGTGTAACTTTTTCACCAAAAGTTATTGCGAATAGTTTTTCCACAATAACACACCCAAATGATGCAGGCCCGTCAGTTTTACATGTATTTAATTTTAAACGTTTTATTCTTTCAAAACTGTTGTGCATTGTGTACATGAAAGTGTGTAGTATCAAAGCCTTTAACTAACAACGCTCAACACAGTAAAATCCTCAGTGTTAATACGAATACGGGTCCATATTGTTCTATTTGTACACTTTCAGAGTTGAAATAAGTCTCAGGATTTTACAGAGAACCAGCCCAGGTGGCATTGATGACTTGCCTCTTTTTTCTGTGATATGAATCTGTAAAACCATGTTATCGGTTGTCAATAAGTCATACTGTACTTGATGATCACGAAACAGGTGTTTGATGCTACCATTAACACAATGACCCGTATTCCCAGGTCTGTTGGCATCTCCTCAGTCAGCCCCTGGGAACCTGGAGAACAGCAAACCCAGCGAAAGCCGCATCAATGGAGGCAATGGTCATGGTGGCAGCAGGGAAAACAGCACTGTAGACTTCAGCAAGGTAAAAGCACTTTCAGCTTCTTCTAAGCCTCCGTTGTACTTCTTTGCATGTGTTGTTAGATTGCCAGTTATTTTTGCCAGTATATTATAATATTTCGAATTTGGATTGAAAATAAATTCTTAAGATGCTTACTATTGTTTACTGTACATAAGATCCTAAATGACATAGTTAGAAAGCTATTTAGGATTGTGTTGCTTGCTGTAGTTATTCACTTTTATATTCAGCAAGCCACATGGTTGTACGACAAAGTATATATTAGCCATTTTTCAGAAAATGACAAGGCCGGCCTAGCTCCAGCCCCTGAAACGCTAGACTCGCATTCAGGGTCTGGTGACGCTGTAGAAAGGCACGGTTTTCACGGTTGAAAATCTAACCGGCCCAATCGGGATCGAGATAACCCAGTATGAACTAATCGCCAAAGAGTCCCACTTTGGCCACGCCCCCATCTCAGAAAAACTGCTACACTCAGAGGGCTTTCAGACTGAATAATGGAGTGAAACTAAATGAAAATTCAGGCTGAGTGTCAGGCTACGAGGCCGGCATACCTGCTGGCTAATGAAAATGTGATGACAATAGGTAGGATGTAGCTGTGCTAAATAATACACAATCCAATGTAAAGGGCCTACTCGAGTGTCATGAATATTACAGGAAGACATATTTGTGTGTATCATATGTCACTGACTAGAGCGATGAACAAAATCTACTGACACGCCGATTCACCCAGGAGTCACTGATCTCCTCCTGCCTTAGGCGGTGAAACAGACAGAGACTTGATGCCAAAAGAGTTTACTGTGGAATTTCACATAAACACAAGTTGTACACATCCTGTGTACAGCCTGTGTAGGTGGAGGGAGGGTTACACAATCTCATTCTCATGTGTTCACACCTGGGGACTTCCTAGTGTAACCAAAGTCCTGCGCTGAACAGACACAGCGGAAGGGGCTGGCCGGGCGTTCACTGTTCAAGAGCAGTATTACTAGTAATCGTAGACGTTGTTGGGAGAGAAAATACCATTTCTCATTCACTTTCTCTGCCCATATTTACCTGAACAGCTTTAAAATGAGCCCTTTGGCTGTGCTGGTTGAGAGGAGATGAAGTCTAGTTCTGTTTCTCGGCAGGACTGCCACTGTAATTGTGGTTCCTTGGGAGTGGCCACCAAAAGGCCTGCTGTAAGTCTGTTCCCCTGTCAATCACTGACTGGATCAATCAATGTGTTGTGATTCGTTGTGGTGAAGTGCCTGAATTTAATGTGTCCGTTAATGTCTTGATCCAGTTGTGGTCTGTGATGTTAATATTGTGAGTGCGTCTTTCCTTTTGAGTGAACATGTGACCTTGATGAGGATATTATTTAGTGATGACAGTGATTTTGTTTTGTTGCTTATGTCATACTTGAAAATGGTTGGTAGTGTGAGTGGGAGGGAAGGATGGTGCACTCCTGCTTTTTAAAGGGTCGGGTAGCCAGGTCAGGTAATTAAAGCCCCCCTACAGAAGGGCAAATAGACTGAACATTTGTGGGAAATCTTTTCTCAAACATCACAAGTTCACGGCTCAGATAAATGTGATCAAATGAGCGAGAGGAATGTGCACCTTCCTCACACCATACATACTGTACCAACTTTGACTCAAGGAAATTACATATTGGAAATGCGAAAGTAGGCTCCATGACAGCTTGGGAGGTGGTGCCAGATGATAGAGTATTAAGCTGCTGATCCCATCATGTCCCATAATAGGAAGCTGTATTGTGCTGTGTTGTAATTGCTGTTTTGCTACTGTACAAAGCTGTGGTTTTATGCAATGTGAAACCATGATCCCATGGGTGTTTTCAAGGTATTATAGTTCTTACATTTTATGCTATTGCTTCTCGGTTAATCTCAGTTCAAAAAGTAAAATGTGTACTCCCAGGTACAGTAGTATGTGTGTGGTTTTAAAATACAGTCTGTAGTAACAGCAGCCTGGCCGTAAGACCTGATTTATACTGAAGCAAGCTACTTAAAGAGATTAGTGTTATTGATATATATGGACTGTATGCTATGTAGTTGTACACTAATGACTGCTCACAAAGTCCTATCTACTGTCATCAAGCCAGTGTCAAATCCACTCGGCACTCGGCATGGAGCCATTTTGATCTTTCCACACCTGCTTTTCCCATGGACCTCTCAATGGGCAGTGATGATCAGAGGTCGCAACACACTACAGACACCAGGGCAACAACACATGCTTTACTTATTTAGAATAGGCTGACATGCCCAAACGATTGCTTATCTGCCAACTGCCAAAATGGCTGTTCGGGTATACAATCTTACCAGCCTCCCCAAGAAATTGGCATCCTGTACATATGTCATTGTTTTAGTCATTTCTAAGAGCTTGTTTTCCTTATAAGCAGCTCTTGTTGTCAGGCTGATGTTTTAGAATTGCTGTGTTATTTGATATTGATGGTGTCTGACTAGTCTTTGGGTGCCCTGAAACTGAGCAGGGTATAACATCATGACATCATAACCCCTGACATAATATAGCGCATTAAGCATTAATTCCCATATCTTTGTCCCTTAATCATGTGAACTGACAACTTTACAAGGATTATATCTTTTAGTTGGTCCCCCGTGAAATTATTTGGTCAGTTGATACCGTGGGAAACTCGATATTCCATGAGACATTCTGTACTTCTCTTCATCTTATAAGCTTTTTCTAGACATTTTAAGGTTATGACTGCACAGCAAAAAGGACCAGTTTTATATTATATTATAGGTATGCTGTATCTATTAACGACATTTGGAGATAGTGGAATGTCAACAGTTTGACTTGCTTTTTGTGTAGAAATACTCTGATTTGTATAATTTACTTCCGGCCAATGAAGAGTAATTATCTGATCCATTAATAAGCAAGACTTTATAAGCTACATCTTTGCATTAAAATCACATTTGTGTATAGAGGAACGTTTGCACTACAATTAAATAATACCCTATTATGTGTATTGTTCATTGTATATTTGATTTGACTGTGCCTTCCTGTTATTGACATGTTCTTTGCCCCTTCTCTATGCTTTCGTTCTCTATTCTGACTCTTTCTGGTTGTAACTGCAAATATTGAGATCTTGCAGACAAAAGCATGCCACCCACTCTTTTACACCTGTAATCCAGTGATGTGATTTTGATTCTGATATAGCACAGTATCGGCCTCATATCCAATACATTTACTTTAGTGCAGTGGTTCTCAACGTGGGGTGAAAGGACCATCAGGGTGGTTCATCAGGGTTCCAAATGGTCTGTTACAAGTCTGTAACTCTTAGAGTGTACAAATGGAACCAAATAGACCCATTTGTACACTCTCAGAGATATTGGGGTCCTTGAAATGTGAAAGTTTGAGAACCACCGCTTTTGTGACTTTGGAAACAAATAGTTTGTCTTGCGGTCCTGGTAATGTAAAGATGAGTTGGTATCATCTGTAACGGTTTGTCTGCTGCAGGTGGACATGAACTTCATGAAGAAGATCCCTCCAGGAGCTGAGGCCTCCAACGTCCTGGTAGGGGAGGTGGACTTCCTGGATCGACCAATCATAGCCTTCGTTAGGCTGGCTCCCGCTGTGCTCCTCACCGGCCTCACTGAGGTCCCTGTTCCCACCAGGTAGCACCTCATATATGTGTGTGTGTGTGTGTGTGTGTGTGTGTGGTAGACTCTCACTTATTTTTTTGGATTTTACTGTGTACATGGTATACTGTTTACATGGTATGTTCATGGTACATTTGGACCTTCTGTGTGACCCCAGGTTTCTGTTCCTGTTGCTGGGACCGTTTGGGAAGGGGCCCCAGTACCACGAGATTGGCCGCTCCATCTCTACTCTCATGACAGATGAGGTTAGACCACAGAGGATGTCACAGCTGCCTCAAGGGACAGCCTGTGCTATTGTGCTGTCCACAATGTAAAACCACAAGGAGAGTGTACAAATGTAACCACAAGGGTCCATTTGGTTGTACGATCTCAGTGGTTGTACACTATCAGTTACAAATGGATAAACTATCACTGATTTTTATTTTATAATGAAAGGAAAACAATATGATTTTAATTGTACAGTCATTTGATTACATGATTTGATTACATGATTTGATTACAATGATGTTCTTGACCATTTGAAAACTCACCTCTGAACATGACTGAGGTTGTTGGCTAGCTACTCCTTTTCTTATAAATCATATCATAACCTAGCTACTCCTTTTCTTATAAATCATGTCATAACCTAGCTACTCCGTTTCTTATAAATCACATCATAACCTAGCTACTCCTTTTCTTATAAATCATGTCATAACCTAGCTACTCGTTTTCTTATATATCATCACCTAGCTACTCCTTTTCTTATAAATCATATCATAGCCTAGTTACTCCTTTTCTTATATATCATATCATAACCTAGTAGCTACTCCTTTTCTTATAAATCATATCATAACCTAGTTACTCCTTTTCTTATATATCATCACCTAGCTACTCCTTTTCTTATAAATCACATCATAACCTAGCTACTCCTTTTCTTATAAATCATATCATAACCTAGTAGCTACTCCTTTTCTTATAAATCACATCATAACCTAGCAACTCATTTTCTTATGAATCACATCATAACCTAGCTACTCCTTTTCTTATAAATCACATCATAACCTAGCAACTCCTTTTCTTATGAATCACATCATAACCTTGCTACTCCTTTTCTTATAATTCATAACATAGCATTTTAGAGGACAGTCAACACAGTCACCTATTTTTTTGAATTTAAAGTTTAATCAATCAGAGATTGGAAAATTTTCCAAAATGAATATACAGTACCTAAACTGTTTATGTTTTCACTTGTTGGTCCAGTATGAATGAATGTTTGTCCCTGGTGATAGTATATTTTTTGTGCATCTGTCCGTTGGTAGATCTTCCACGACGTGGCCTACAAGGCCAAGGACCGGATTGACCTTCTGTCTGGCATCGATGAGTTCCTGGACCAGGTGACTGTGCTGCCCCCGGGGGAGTGGGACCCCACCATCCGCATCGAGCCCCCCAAGAGTGTCCCCTCGCAGGTGTGAAGTCTGTAGGCTTGTTCAAAGAAAGAATACAAAAAAGAAACGGGTGTCTCCTCATTTTGATTGTGTTCTGCTTCCTGCAGGAGAAAAGGAAGATACCGGCCCTCCCCAACGGCTCCGCCTGCCCATCTGACAGCATCAAGGAGTTTGAGGACCATGCAGGACCAGAGCTCCAGAGAACTGGGAGGTGTGACATTACACACGCACACAAAAACATGCACACAGTATATATACTGTAAATCGTCGTTGTCGGGGCAGAAACCTTGCATTTCCGAAACGCGTTGGCGTTCTCAATAAAAGAATGTGCATCTGAGCCTGTCTTGCACTTATTGTTTTTGGAGTGCCGCTTTTACCACTTTGGTCTTTTGAACTAGTTGTTTCTATAGCTGAGCACCCACTGCCTAACAAAAAGGCATCCAGAGGAAGTGCACCTGCTTTGTTTCTCACTTGTATTTCCATATTTCAGCGTTGTATGTTTTTCTCGTAAATGAATGCCGTACTTCGTCGCACAAGCTTGTAGAGCGGCTATTTTTGCTACTTCTGAAACATGAAAGTGAAAGTGGTGTCTGAGTTTCATGAATATTGAACCAATGAAAAGTATTAACGAGCACCTGTGACTAAATGATAACCAACGCTATTGGATGTTGTCTATCTCTTTGTTTAACTCGATCTCTCTCAGGATATTTGGTGGTTTGGTGAATGACGTAAAGAGGAAGGTCCCTTTCCTGCTGAGTGACATAAAAGATGCACTCAGTCTTCAGTGTCTGGCGTCTGTCCTATTCCTTTACTGCGCCTGCATGTCTCCTGTCATCACCTTTGGAGGGCTGTTAGGGGAGGCCACCAAAGGAAATATAGTAAGAGCTCATCTGCTGTCAGTTTTATGGACATACAGTTAACAGTACTTATGTCCATTTATGTACTGAGAAAGAATGTCAACAAAACAGATTCCTACTACATGTTTATCTGGTATTTTAAATTGACTCTGATCTTGAAAGAAAACTGCAAATCCATACACTTTAAGGCAGTGATTCTCAAACCATTTCATGTCGAGGAACCCCAAATGAATATGTATTTGGCGGCAGATCGCGGCGCGTTGTGAGCATGTCTATTTTTAAATTGCCGATGTATATAGGGTTAAACTGGTTCAAATGATTTTGATGCTATATTATTAACACATTTTTCTGGGGACCCCCTGGATCCCCTACAAGGACCCCACTTTGAGAACCACTGCTCTAAGGTTTTAAGTTGGCGTGTTTTGACATTTTAAGCTTTTTCACCATAACAAGTCCACTCCTCCTCTCACTCAGAGTGCTATAGAGTCACTGTTTGGGGCATCTATGACGGGTGTAGCGTACTCCTTGTTTGCTGGCCAGCCACTCACCATCCTCGGAAGCACCGGTCCAGTGTTGGTGTTTGAGAAGATCCTCTTCAAGTTCTGCTGGTGAGTCCAGTCCACAATCTAGGCTGCCTCCTATCACAGTGCAGTTTAGCTGTTGCTCCTCTAGTGGAGCTCTTTAGTGGCTAATGGTAGCAGGCTGGTGGCTGTACCTGTACATGGTAGCCATGAACGTGGATTATTGTATGATGATCAATATGTTGTAGGGCTGCTGGAAATGTGCTTTGCCAATAGTGGATGAAAATCGCAACTATCTCTTTGTCCAGTAATGTTGTAATGCAGAAGGATATAAATGATTCAAGTAAAAAGGGCTTGTGTCCAGCCCAGAGAATTTTAATTCAAAATGGTTTTGAAGAACTGAATACTCTTGCTGCACTAGTGGTGTTATACTGCCCCCTGCTGGTTAAAATTAACATATCTTATCTCCAAGTCAATTTGACACCCAGTTCCTTGTTTGCATGTGGTGTGTGTACAGTATACAGTATACAGTATGTATTGGCTATAACCGATTGCCAGAATTGTTTTAATTCATTTTATGTATGTAATACATAGATTTTTAATAGCCTATGATGTCATCGTCTCATGATGTGCAGTGCAATGGCACATTTTTCCAAAACATCTTATAGGTCTGTATAGCCTACACCAACTATGCAATTCGAGATAGATAAGTTATTTTGTCAATATTTATTGGCATGTGTAAATCAATGACAAATTTTTTCTTGACTTGCTCCCAAAACTGTGTCATTGGTAGGAAGGAACCGACGTGAAGTCCTTTAGGTGTTCAATTAAAGTTGAAATCTTGCTGCTGAAGACAGCTCGTTTACAAAACAATAATAATATACCAGAGACGAGTGAACAAATGAGACTCTTCACATTTGTACTGTAGTTTGTGCTGAGCTTTTTTGTGTTGAGATCACAGGTAATGTTTTGATAAAATATCAGCAACACAGAAGACTCAGAACGCTGTGTTTATGTATTTGTTTTAATGGTGCATCCTTACATGACACACAGCTGGTTGTAAGTGGTGGAAATGGTGTCACTGAGTCTACACAGTAAAACCCTCAGTGTTAATTTATCCATTGCAACTCTGAGAGTGAACCCTTATGGGTTCATTTGGCTACATTTTTACACTCAGAATTAAATGAACACTCATGCTGCATCCAGGGCAAGCTTGAGCAAGCATCAGTCTTTGGGCATGTACTGCATGAGGTATCCTTTCTACACAGTATGTCTGTGCATAGCTTAATATTCCCTCTACAGCCTTTTACCGCTCCGCCAAATCTCCCCTTGTCTCCTCGCCCCTCGTTATGGGGAAGAGCAGGAAGGCGCTGAAGGTGCTGTGGTGGCTGCTGTTGTCCCAGATCTGTGTGTTGTGCCAGAGCTTCATGCTCAGCCTGTCTCCCTCCTCCAGCAGCAGGGCGGCGCCATTGGAGCCCGTGTCGCTGCCCTCGCCAGACGGCTGCTCGTGGACGATCAGCTGTTCAATGTTGTTTTTGTAGAGCACGCCGCTTATGGTGAAGTCTGTAGGGCCGTTTACTGTGAAACGGACGTAGTAGACCCCACGAACCGGAGCTGTGAACTCACCTGAGAGGAGGGGAGGAGAGGAGACGACAGAAGGCGTGTGGTTTTTAACAAGAGGCAGACTGATCTATGCGTGTAAATAGTTGTTAACGGGCAATTGTAAAAGTGATAGAATGAAATACCATAAGTGTTTAAACGTGCATCGCTCTTCTGTGTTAAACATGGGATCTGAATTGTTGACTAAATAGACTTTCCAATCCGTCACCAACATCTAATTACCTGAGTTTATTTAATGGATCATTATTTTTGTAGAAAGTTAGCGTATTCACCCCACCTGTCTTAGAATTGTATGCATTGCCCACATTGGTCAGGACATCTCTGTAGATGAGATCTTTGTTGCCCGATGTCGTCTTTTGGAGTCCATCACCTCCAAGTGATGCTGAAAATGCCACCTTCAGCTTTGGCACGTCTGTCAAATATGTGAAATAAAATGTCATCCCAATATAAGAACAAACTGATGCTCTGCAAAATCCGGAGTGTTACTTTAACTCTGAGAGTGGGGCATTTTCTGTCACTGTATATTTGCACATGCGTGATATTTGTCCTCTTCATTTACCCATCCTACTTGGAGCAGTGAGTTTAAAGATGGACCTGTGATATCAAATTAATAATTACAAAGGAAAGATAGAAATGACTTTACTTAAAATCACACATACAGTATATATATCTAATGTTATCCCTCATAAATTCCTACATATTGAGCAATACACATGAATACATTCCCTTTCTATATGACATTAAAAAAAATTGTGTAGAGGGAATGTGTGTATTTGTGTGTGTCGTGTAGCGGAGGTAACTGACCTTTGTAAGCCTTCAGCGTGTTCTCTGTAGCCTCCAGTCTCTCTTGCATATCTGCACACAATTGATAAACCATAGTCCTTTAGTACGATGTGTCGCTTAGGCCCTGGAAATGATTACTGAACATTTAACTGTGGTCATCTTACCCAGATTGTCGGTCTTTAGCTGGGCCATGGTGGTCTGAAGCTGCTTCAGCTCTGCCATGGTGCCTGTCATCTCCTCACCTGGGTTAGACTCATTCACTGGCCTTCATCAGAATGAGAAAAATTGATTTGATTTGGATTTGGATTTGATCAAGTACTTGCTTGTTTGGTTGTACCGGTATGCAGGCTACTGATTTAGAATCGGCTCATTCTTCCATGTTCTGTGCATAGTGGATGGGCTAACATGATACTGACTCCATGTAACCCATCTACTAAGTACTTGGTGGCATTACATTGCAGTACCCTATCCTACAAGTACCCTACCATGTAGGGTACAGCTACTAACCTAGCCACAATGAATCAGTAGCTTTGGAACTGACTTATTTGAATGTCTAATGTCTTCAATCTCATGCGGTTTTGGGCAAACCTGTCCAGGTCATGCCATTTATGTCCAACTTTGCAACTAGTCTTCCTTTATGCTTTTTTAGTAAATCCTATATTTTACAGTCGAAATGGCTAAATTAAACATGTAAAAGAAGGAAGGCAAGGTCCTTACATGGAGAAGAGCAGGAAGCCGCTGAAGGTGCTGTGGTGGTTGCTGTTGTCCCAGATCTGGGTGTTGTGCCAGAGAACCATCTTCAGGCGGTCTCCCTTCTCCAGCAGAAGGGTAGCACCGTTGGAGGCCGTGTCGCTGCCCTCGCCAGACGGCTGCTCGTGGGCGATCAGCTGGATCTCCATGTCGTTTTTGTAGAGCACGCCGCTGATGGGCATGTCAGTAGGGCCGTTAATGGTGAAACGGACGTAGTAGACCCCACGAACCGGAGCTGTGAACTCACCTGAGAGGAGATGGATGGTAGTGTTTTTAAGAAAGTGGAAGGAATCATTTCTCGTGTGTGTGTGTGTGTGTGTGTTAGGCCTGTCCCCGACTAAGGATTTGTATAGTTGAATCTGATTGGCGACTAATTGCCAATAGTCGACTGGCAGTCGACTAATGCAAAAAAAAAAAGAAAAAAGAACAATATAAATATATATATATATTTTTTTTTTTGCATGATTCGACTGAGATTGGCAGTTGAATCAGTCTGATTCGACTGCCAATCTCTCAGTCAAATCATACAAAAAATATGTTGTGCAATAGAGGAACATTCCATTTGGGCTGTAGGGGTGCTTAGTGTCTGATATAACATATACTATTGGTTTCTCCCAAAAAATCATGATGTATATCCTATTTTTGGCAAACTATTAGTTAATTAATACAACAAACTAGGCCAATCTCTCAGTCGAAAAAAATTATTAAAAAAAAGTATGATTCTACTAAGAGATTGGCAGTCGACTCAGACACCCCTCGACTAATTAGTCGACTATTCGACTACTAGAGGTCAGGCCTAGTGTGTGTGTGTGAGAATTTCAGGCTTCATTGGACTAAGTTGATGAATATTGCTTTTTAATAGCTAATGAGTTGTTTTTTAGGGTACGTTCTCAGCCACTATGAATGATTTACTGAAACATAAGTACAGTACATATCTGGCATTACAGCAGTGTTTAAACATGCATTGCTCTTCTGTGTTAAACATAGGATGGGAATTGTTGACTAAATAGACTTTCCAATCTGTCACCAACATCTAATTACTTGAATTTATTTAATGGATCATTACTGTGTAGAAAGTTAGTGTATTAGCCCCACCTGTCTCAGAATTGTATGCATTGCCCACATTGGTCAGGATATCTCTGTAGATGAGATCTTTGTTTCCAGTTGTGGTCTTCTGTAGTCCATTTCCTCCCAGTGACACTGCAAATGCCACCTTAATTTCTGTGTGAGCAGAACAGTGCCTTATTGAATCTGGAGTTCTAAATGATGATTTGTGCATTTTGCTCTGAGAATGAGCTAAATGGATGACATGTGAATCAATAATCTCCTAAAGTAACAACAAACCAGTACAAAACTTCAATTAGTGGCCTTAGATAGGTACTTTCATGTTTAATAAGTACACCTCCATTTGTCCCTATGAGTCTGGTGGTTAATTAAAGCTCTCACCTTTGATTGCAGTCAATTCCTTCTCAGCAAACTCCAAGCGCTCTTTCATGGCTGTAAACATGGAAAGACAATTTATGTTTTTCTGAGGGAAATTGCAAATACATCATTATGTCTGTACTATAGTATTAGAGCTCCCACCAGAGTAGAAAGACTACGGTACTCTTATCCAGTGAAACCAATGAGACTATAGTTTAGTACAACAATAAGACATTTGTATTTTCAGCTGACAATATTTTCCAGACTGGACTTTACAGTGAGTAAAGCAACAGCAGCAGTAGAATGACAAAAGCAATAGAATGTTGAATTCCTAGAACACCAGCTTTGAAGGCATCCAATAGCAATCAGTGCAAGGTTCAAAGCCACAGTGTCCAGATAATGAATGCAGCAACAAAAAAGCAACACGGTACTGCAGAGGTACGTAGGTAAGTGCTTTTTAAAAACATGACAGGGCTGTAGTTTCTTTGAAATGGATATCCTGTATGCCTGAGAGAAAATGTATCATTCTGTAAGGCAACATTGATTTTGATGACTAGAGATGCTTCTGCAGTCTAGTTACAGCAGAGCCAAAGCATGTATTACCAGCTACCAACCAAATGTTTGTTTCACTTTATCATTCTGGTAATTAACAAACCCTTGTTCAGACCAAAGTCTCTATTCTTTACCCGCTATAAATTGGAGATAGTACATAGTCCACATTTACTGAAAAACGGATGCTTTCCCTTAGACAAGGAACCTGTCCTTAAGGGGACGCCCACAACTGAATGGGTAAAGACCACCTGGGAAAGGGAAGGTCCCAAGTTCGATTCCTGGCCCTTGCAATGTGTTGAGGTGCCCCTGAGCAAGACACTTAACTCCTAACTGCTCCTCCCTGCGCTCAAGTCTGACCAATTGGGCAGCAATCTGCTGGGTGGAGCTGAAAACAGAATTTCCGCCGCAGGATGGGTCTTATTTTAGCTCACCCAGCCTCTCCATTCTCAGTTCCTTCATGGCGGTCTGAATCTTCATTAACTCTTTCTCCATTTCTCCTTCGGTGGGCTTGGCTGAGGTGTACAGCACAAGGCTGGCCAGGGCCAACAACGACAGTAGGGGGAGACGCACTGCCATGGTCTCAGTCAGTACTCTGGTGGGGTAGACAGGGAGAGATGCAGCAAGCTTTTTATAGTGGTCTATGCACAGACATTGGCCTGATATTCATCTGGTTGTTAACCTCTGTTCATGTTCCAAAATCAACATTACCCTTAATCCAGGTCCACTCTTGACCTTTACTCGTTTACTGTGTGCTGAGGTCTGTATGTTTTTTTATCCATTAACATAGTTATCTGATAGTGCTATGTGTACATGATAACTTAATTTCAATGCAGAATGTGCGGTCTCTTTGCCTTTGTGAGAAGGGTTTCACAACACAGTAGAGACATCTATTGCCTCATCTGTTATGGGTGCTTTGGCTTTGTTTCTTCCACTCTTTAATTGTAATCTTATATTGTATATAATTGTAGTGTGTATGGGGGTAATTTAGTGATTAATTATCATTAAATGTCATGAATATCAATGAAATTATATATCACCAGTTTACCTGTTTTTAATACAGATCAGTCTCATAAACTCTGAAGGATTTTGAATTCTTGGCTAAGGCAGGGTCATAGATCATCCAACAATATACAAAAGACAAACAAGTTTTATTTCTAATCAAGGAAGTTTATTAACTCAAAGGCATAAGCCATAGGAAATATTAATGTTCCAATACAGCCGTACAAGATGTAATTTCTGCTGTGGTCCCTGATTAGAACTTTATGTGCTAAAAATGGTATACTAATTGTTGTGAGCTCCTAGACAGAAAGAGATAGAAAGAGGGGAAGGTAGGTGAGGGCTGAAAAGAAATAAAGACAGTAATTAAAGAGCCCTGTCAATAAGTTGATGAAAACAAGCCTAATACACATACAATCCTATTGCCGTTGCACATCAGATGATGGGAACAGACCTGTGATTGACCGGGGTCACTTCTCAAGTAGCGTTCTGGGGCTGTTGGTATTTGTCGCCTGCCTCACTGCCTGCGTGCCTGGCTTTCTTCGACACTCCTTAAGTGTCAGCAAGTCTTCACTGTTAACAACAGCCGTCTTTTATTCTTCTTTAGAGTCTATATTCTTCACGAAAGAGAGATTGTAGGTGATACTTTCTCTCTCGACTTTCCACTTTCAAACTTTCGACTTTCCACTGTCCACTTTCTTCTGTCCACTTTCGCTTTCTTCTGTCCACTTTCGACTTTCCACTGTTGTGTTGAAAGGCACAACTTTGATTCTTTTGCAGTAGATGAACGCAATATTTAATGACTTGAAAATGTCAATGAATCTTGTAGTTCCCATTCAAATTAAACAAAACAAGAATACACCTAACTGACACTAAGACAAGAGAAGGGGAGGATAACATAGATAAGACCAGACAAGACGAGACCTAGACTGGACTGAATATTGGTCATGAAGAGATGGTCTTTTATTCTCCATCCTAAATACCATGTGAAACTCAATCCTCTCCCTGTCATTGGCTGAAACACAGGAAGGTATGTTTAGAAAGAAAGGGGGGGAGAAGAGAAATCTGAGCCCACAACATCAACTAATTAACTCAACCTAAAGTTGATTCTCTTACAAGGATTTATTGTCTCCGCCGAAGGTGGAGAATATGTTTTCGCTTCGTCCCGCCGTGTGTGAGCAAACATTGTTAGCCAAGCTAACATTGGGCAAGCTCCACGTGACACGTGTCAATTTGTTGACACCAATGCCTCTGATTGGCTAGAGGGACGCGTGACGAAATAAAATTCTATAAATAGGTGTGTCACTTCAAAAAGCCCTTACTTTTTGAAGTGAGGTAAAACAGGATCAATCAGACTTGATTGGAACAGTACCTTCAGTAAGTCCAAATCACCCGTCTGTGCGTGTGTGTTTCCCTCTGAGAACACCTAACATTGGTCAAGCAAAGGCGCAGAAGGCCAAAGCTAAGAAAGCATACTCATCCACAATTGTAACACAGAAGAGGACTAGAGTTGAAATGATCCCACAACAAAGCCGAAGTCTTAATACGTGTCAATATGTTGACATCAATGTCTCTGATTGGCTAGAGGGACGCATGACGAAATACAATCCTATAAATAGGTGTGTCACTTCAAAAAGCCGTTTACGTTTTTGAAGCGAGGTAAGACAGGATCAATCAGTCTTGATTGGAACAGTATCTTCTAGTCCAAATCACCCGTCCGTGCGTGTGTGTGTCCCTCGTGCGTATGTGTGTGTAACATTGGTCAAACAAAGGCGCAGAAGGCCAAAGCATACTCATCTACAACAGTAACACAGAAGAGGACTAGAGTTGAATTGATCCCACAACAAGGCCGAAGTCTTAATACTATAACAATTGGCCACCTTGATCAAATACATTATGTAGCACTAGAGAAAACTGACATAGATCAAACACACCAATCAACTGCTGAAACTGTTCAAGACAATGAAGATGAAGAAGACAGACAAGCATTTGAACAAACCAGTCAATTACGAGGACTCCCATATGACATATTGCTTCAAGGAGATTTTTTTTTAGATGCAGACACTACATATTCAGTCGCCCCTGCAGAACACCAAAAACCACGCGCATTCTACCAAGACGACCCGTTCTACCAAGACGACCCATGCTATTAAAATAGCACAGGTCTGCTGGCGGAGACTTGTGCTCAGAGGAGCACATTTTCTAGTTCATTATATTATCGATATTCTCCCATTGTAACTTAGTGTCACGCATCTGGTTCCTATTTAAAAAGAATATTGGAAATATATTGGAAATATAATGAATAATGAATAATAATAATCAAATGACAATATAAATGTACCTTCATGCATAAGTGAAAGTATGATAAACAGTTGTACTTAATCATACTTGAATGTTACAAATATAACAGCAAGCTTACACAGTAGGACACGTAATAACCTCTTGTTTAATATGGATAATTAACTATGAACGTATGAAACGAACTCTGCCTCAATTCTTTGAGGAGTGCTTGAGGATCGATGATCTCAAGGTCATAGGTCGCAGGCCATTTGGTTGGAAGCAGAGCTCTCCCTGTGACAGCTAACTGTCACAGACTGCAAATTATGGCATTATTTCCAGTTAAATTTGTCCCAAGTTTGTGTCCTGATATCATGGTTCCATGTCAGCAACATTGTCAATCCTAGCCAGTGGGTCTAGGAAACTCTGTGTGTATGTCCGTGCACATCAGTATATCTGTGCGTGCACGTGTGTGTGCGTGCGGGGCACGTAGACTGCAGGGTGTGTGTAAACAGAGCTGTTTGGGGCATTTGACCTCTGGGGTCAACGGCTCCTTCTTCATATGCTTGTAGAGTTGTGTTCATATGCGGTCCAGAGGTCCAGTTTGGATCGGTGCATGGTTTGATCATAGTGGAATATTCAATTGATAAACCCTCCCCCAAAGCTACTACATAATTATGTAATGATCTCTAATATTTGAGAATATTGTGACTGAACCTTTTATTCTGGGACTTTTTCTAAAGCATGTCTACATTTTACACTATTAGACTATAACATTTTTATTAGAAAGCTGTTCTAGACCATCTCCTTAACTACGGTTTCTGTCCTGAAGTGTACCTGAAGTGTACGACAGGTACACTTTAGGGGAGGAACCTGTAGGACATTCACACAAGCAGCCAACCTGTGCGGCTTCACCACTGAACACCACATTGAGATATGTGTGGCTTTGTTAACAAACTGCACCCATAGTGTTTAGAACTATCGATAGTTCACGATTGGACAGAGAGGCCATGCCATAATTAGACACTGTCTTATTTAATCAATATCATGCAGGCCAAGTAGTCATTCTTTCTGAAATTAATTCTACGTACATGTAGTTCTACTGCTGCGTCTGATCCATCCTTCTGTGCTTTTCAACAGTGACTACGGCTTGTGCTACCTGTCTCTGAGGACCAGTATTGGTCTGTGGACTGCCTTCCTCTGCCTCATACTGGTTGCTACAGATGCCAGCTCCCTGGTCTGCTATATCACCCGCTTCACTGAAGAGGCTTTTGCTTGCCTCATCTGCATCATCTTCATCTACGAAGCTCTGGAGAAACTTGTCCACTTGGGACATGACTTCCCCATTAACATGAACAACCAACTGGACAACCTCACTTCCTACACGTAAGGAGAGCCCAGGGATGTGTGTTTGTTTTATTTATTATTTTTGAATGGCATTTGAAATGCATGTATTTAAAGCATGTGTCACTAGAACAATCCAAACAAATTATAGATGAATTTGTCAATGAGGTGTCAATAAAACTCACTTAGCATGTACACAGTGCTTACTTTGGCATACAATACAAAACCAGAGGCACTTAACAAAGGGAAAATAAATGGACATGCAGTAATTTACATTAGTAGAGTACAACAGTGCATAACCCTATAAGTTAAGACTAGACTAAACCAGATAGCAGATGTTAAACCCACAATCTTATTGTTTCAGTTAACAAGTGTGTATAATTGAACAAGACAAAAATTCAGTGGTGCTGGGTGGCTACTGACTACTCCAGTGAAGGTGTCCCATGTTGTACTATTCACTGGTAGGGGAAATATGGGTGGTGGTGGTAGTAGTAATAGTATGACACTATTGTACTCGTCCCGACACTGTAATTAATCTCGTCTGTACTTGGTCCCAGGTGCGTGTGTTCTCCGCCAGCCAATACTACGGCTGAGGCCCACCAGATCTGGAACAACACTGATCTCAGCCCTGATGACATAACCTGGAATCAGTTAGGTGTTGAGGTATAACATGAACTTGCTGCAGAGTGCATACAAGGATATCATTTAATTGCATGTGACTACATTATGTTTTGCCCTGTGCCTTATACATACATAGGCACCCTCCTATGGATAGAAGCCATGGGGAAAATAAAATGGAGCCATAAATTATATTTTGTAGTTTTGATATATAGTTTTCAGTCATCTTTGTATGTGTGTATCTGTCCTTGTGCTGCACTTTGAGCTATATTCTATGTATGAAATGTGCTATGTAAATTATTATTATTTTATTTCCTATCATATTAAACACCACCAGTTGAATGATTGCTCTCTCTCGGTCTTAAACCTCCCTGCTTTTCTCCCTGTGTATTCTAGGAGTGTAAATTGCGAGGTGGAGAGTTTTTGGGGCCGGCTTGTGGCCCTGAAGGTCCTTACATCCCTGATGTTCTCTTTTGGTCTGTTATCCTCTTCTTCACCACCTTCTTCCTCTCCGCCTTCTTCAAGCAGTTTAAGACCAAACGCTACTTCCCCACCAAGGTCTGTATTCTACGGTTAATGTTTGAAGATTCATTGAGTTTTTGTTAAATGTTTGAACGTTTCAGCTGTATTAGAAGTGATATATATATATATATATATATATATATATATATATATATATATATATATATATATATATATGTATATGTATATGTATATGTATATGTATATGTATGTATATATATATATATATATATATATATATATATATATATATATATATATATATATATATATATATATATATATATATATATATATATATATATATATATATATATATATATATATATGTGTGTGTGTGTGTGTGTTGTGATATGGAGGTCAAATCCATGCCCTGGCTTTTTTCCTTTTTTTAAAATGCTCCTCAGAGCACAGGTCTCTGCGAGGTCAGGTAGGTTATTGTGGGCCAGCAATGTTCGGAATTCAGTCATTATAGACCGGCAGACTATGTTGACCTCAAGCAACAGGAAGCTTTTTGTCCTGTGTCTCCAGAAGAAACTTTGGGTCTGAGACCCTGAACTGGTTTCGATCTATGCAGGCTCTGCTGCCGCCTGGCACAGTTCCTTGACCGACAACCAGACTAAAAGGCTGCAAAGAGTTCAGAATCGGGCTTTGCAAAATCATACTTGGCTGGAGGTACTCAGGGTACACAGAGGCTCTCCGCATTCTCAGATTGTGCACTCTAGTAGAGAGGTACACTCAACTGTGTCTTGACTTTGCCAGGAAGCTGTTTAAGTCCAACTTCAGAAACTGGTAGCGGGAAGGGTTTTGGGGTTGGATCATGTGTTGAAGACACATGCCTCTTTCTGTATGAATAAACACTAAATGGCCAATGTGCTTAGGGGTTTGAAAAATCAGAGATGTAGCTAGCTAGGAGTGTGTTACGTTAAAGTGCATATCCACCTGTGATTCATTCCCAATGTTTGCTTTCTGTGCCTCCAGGTCCGCTCTGCCATCAGTGACTTTGCTGTGTTTCTGACCATCCTCATCATGGTTCTGTTGGACTACCTAGTGGGCGTTCCCTCTCCCAAACTCAACGTACCCACCCGCTTTGAGGTAGTGACAAGTTTCACAAAATGTTTGCGAGAGAGCTTTGTCCCCGTGTGAAAACAGACATGTGTGTGTGTGTGCATGTGTTTGTTTGTGTGTGTGTATCCTTGGACCCGGAGGCTGCCCTCAATAGTAATAGTAATGTAGCTCCACCACTTATGTAACCCACCACACACACACACACACACACACACACACACACACACACACACACACACACACACACACACACACACACACACACACACACACACACACACACACACACACACACACACACACACACACACACAGCAGATAAGCTTCACCCAAGGACAAGGTAGCCCTCCTAATATTGGCATAGCAGGTCACTGGCTCGCAGTTCATAAGATGTCCATTCCTGACCCCCTCGTTAAAACATTCATGTGTTTTATGAGGCGATGCCCTCAGTCTAATCGTTATAATAAATTACCTTCCAGCCCACGTCAAAGCACCGTGGCTGGCTGATCTCCCCACTGGGTCCCAACCCCTGGTGGACCCTGCTGGCAGCAGCCATCCCTGCCCTGCTCTGCACCATCCTCATCTTCATGGACCAGCAGATCACTGCTGTTATCATCAACAGGAAGGAGAACAAACTCAAGGTCAGAGCACTGAGCAGTGTTCACTCATACGTACACGAAGCTGCTAATGAATGAGATACAGTACTACACTGTAAAATCCAATTGTACACTCTCAACAACACAGAGAACACTGTGGATTTTACTGTGTATGCTCATAACACTGGGTTCACTATGGCAAATAGTCAAATTAAATGGTAACCTTACAGTGTGCAGTACATTTCACCCATTCACACACTCATTCACACACACACACACACACACACACACACACACACACACACACACACACACACACACACACACACACACACACACACACACACACACACACACACACACACACACACACACACACACACACACACACACACACACACACACACAGACAGTGGAGGAAAACATGCAAGGCACCATCCTGCTCATCCGGAGCAGTTAGGGATTAAGTGCCTTGCTCAAGGACACTTCAACAACCGAGGGGAAGCCAGGGATCAAACCAGGAGCGTTCCAATTCCCATGCGGCTGCAGTTACTCTCTATCTGTGTGTGTAGGTCTCTCTGTCCGCAATGACTCGATGCACTGTATCAAATCAAAAGGCTATGAAACTTCATATATATATATTATTATTATTATATTTCTAACTCAATATCTGATGTATAGTTCAATTTTGTCCAAGGTCAAGAAGGTCAATTGCTAACACATGTCGTACATAACCTCTGAACTATTCATTGTAGAAGGAGGAGACGATTGCATTGCAAAACTTGTCATTTCACTTCCCATTTAGTTTCCTACTGTAGATGATGGAAGATAATTATGCAAATTGATGTTTACGTTTGCCATTTTGTGTCTCAACTATGCACCCCTCTGTGTTGTCCTTGTTTGAAAGTTTTTTCAGCTAGAACCAGGTGTTAAATTTCAAGTCTGATGGTTAATTTATAATTGAATTACCAGTGTTTACTTGAAACAATGGTCTACCGTGTTGATGCAGATATTATAAAAAAAGACTTAAGGACCACCGGCTTCGAATGCTATCGATGCATTGAATGGGAGATTATCACGTTTTATCAGAGCATTGAATGGGCGAGTAGGCGACGAGTAGGCGATATACTGACCTACCCGCGATTTGTCAGACCATTCATTGGGCGTAATCAGGAGCTACTGACCTACTTGGAGGCGGAGCAGTCTCCACAACATGATTTACAATTCTGTGCCTATCGGTACATAACTCCAACGGCGCTGAGTAGGCTCAGGTGAACGTCACAACGTTCAGGACAGCAACTCGTCGCTTTAGCTCGCTCGGTGGTCCTTCACGGGGTTCCAGTTCGCCTGAGACTGCGTGCCTCCGTCATGGTCCGAAACCAAAACCAAAACTGAAACTGGACTATTTAAGTCATCTCCGTTGGTAGGTCAGTATGTCTTGATAACACCCAATGAATGGTCTGATAAATCGCGGGTAGGTCAGTATGTCGCCTACTTCGCCCATTCAATGGTCTAATAAAAGGTGATAATGTCCCACATTGATAGCATCCGAAAGGGGTGTAAGGACCACCTGCAGTACAGTTTTCGTGGTTAAATAAAAATGAATGTTGATAGGTACCCTGTTCCATCCACTCCCATAGAAAGGCTGTGGGTACCATCTAGACCTCCTGGTGGTGGCCTTGATGCTGGGGGTGTGCTCCATCATGGGTCTGCCATGGTTCGTAGCAGCCACTGTGCTCTCCATCTCTCACGTCAACAGTCTGAAGCTGGAGTCGGAGTGTGCAGCGCCTGGCGAGCAGCCGAAATTCCTGGGCATCAGAGAGCAGAGAGTCACTGGCCTCATGATCTTCATCCTGATGGGCTGCTCTGTCTTCATGACCTCTGTCTTGAAGGTGACTCCTGTCTTATGCTGTATAATAATAATAATAATAATAATAGTAAGGAATAGGATGTTGGTTAATTAATTCCATAATTAACCATTAATTTCTATTCCCAATGTGTACGAACATTTCTTCCTGCACATGTTGAGTGTCGCTACATGTCGTTGTAATGAATGTGGCAGATATCAAACAATCATTGTATTTCCTTCTCTGTCTAGTTTATCCCTATGCCGGTACTCTACGGTGTGTTCCTGTACATGGGAGCCTCCTCACTCAAAGGAATCCAGGTGTGTGTGTGTGTGTGTATGACAGTGTGTGTGTTCTATCATGGCAGGATAATACCACTGGCTGAGGTTACATGAGACAGAACTTTTGCATTCGGAGTGAAATCTTCTAGATTGACTGTACAGTATACTCTATATGTGTGTGTGTTGGTTTGTATGTTGTTTGTATGTTTTCCTTTTTGTTATCTGATGCTAATGCGACAATGTTCTCGGCGATAGTACTAATAGTACGATAGAACTAATACAGAACACTGGTGAGAGTTTAATGTCTAATCTTGCTCTCGGTGTCTGCCCTTTTAGCTGTTTGACCGTATCAAGCTGTTTGCTATGCCAGCCAAACACCAGACAGACTTGATCTACCTACGCTACGTCCCTCTATGGAAGGTCCATGTCTTCACAGTTGTTCAGCTGACCTGTCTCATCCTGCTGTGGGTCACCAAGGCCTCTCCTGCAGCTGTCATCTTCCCCATGATGGTAAAACGACTGCACACACACCACCTTCATCCAAGGCCTAAGGCATTGATTCTCATACCTTTTCATTTCAAGACCCCCGTTTTGGCATGCAGTAGTAGGCCACGGACTCTCATAACTCAGAGAGTGTACCAATGGAACCAAACGTACCCTTATGGGTGCATTTGGTTCCATTTGTACACTCTGAGTTACAGACCCAAAAGGGTCTATTTGGTTCCTAACTGTCAATCATTTAGCTGTGATCCCCTGGAAACCTCCTCAAGGAGGTCCCCGGACCCCACTTTGATAACCATTGTGCTAAGGTTACCTGGAATTTATCTAATATTCATTTGAATTTCCTTTGACCTAAATGTGTCTAACAAACGTTGACTTAGATTTTTTTTTAAACTGTGTGTGTGTTCACATAGAACCAATCTATGGCCTATTCAACATTTTGACATTTTGAAGGAGGATTTGACTGGCACGGGCAAGGGTTTACTAGATACTTTAATAACATTTCAGTGGTTTATTTATTATCTTTATATCTACATATTTGTTAGATTGCACAGAAATGGTCCAATATTGCTCCTTTGGTTTCCTTTATACTTGGTTGACCAGAGTCCTCCAGGGGCCTATACTAGGCCCCTTCGTTTTTTCCCCCTCTACACTAAATATCCTCGACAGAAATAGCACATTTACAAGCTCACAAGGCATTGCAACGTGACACGTTGTGAGCTTGTAGATCTTTTTGCTGAATGTTTGCCCCAGAATAGGGACACTAGGGTTGAAGTTGTTAAAAATCCATAAGCCAGCTAACTTGATTTCATAACATGATGATTTGTGGCTAAAGTTGGGTCTGTCAGTAGTACTGGCCAGACCCAACTCTGACAATGCTCCTCTCCTTGGCTGTAGGTGCTGGCTCTGGTGTTTATTCGGAAACTTTTAGATTTCTTCTTCACCAAGAGAGAGCTGAGCTGGCTGGACGACCTGATGCCCGAGAGCAGGAAGAAGAAGGCGCTTGACAAGAAGAAGAAAGAGAAGGAGGCATGTTCCATATAACCACCCACACACGTTGGATGTGGATATACTGTATTGAATGGTTCCAAGCTCATGAATCTCATTATTATTTCAGGATACACTACATTATTTCCATTCATAATGCTCTTACATAAATGCTCCACTATAATCAGTTGGGTGTTGCTGAAAACACATTGTGATATGTGCGCACTCCAGGAAAGATTTCTAGAAAATACTTTTCTTGCACATATTTTAAACTTTATTTGTCAGTCACAAGACTACACAAGTCTTGTGACTGACATTTTTACCTGAGTGTACACCTGAGTGACACTCATACTGTTTACACTGATATGTTTTACTTTCCTTTTTTCAGTTTTTCTGAATCTGAACAGCCATAAATTAAGATTTTGACATACTTTTCTTTGCCAACTGAGCTTCAGGGACATCTGCGTGGTTTGAAGTCATATTGCATAACCATTGTTAATGTTGACACCTGTAGAGATTGACGTGTGTGTGTTTTTTCCCAGGAGGTGCAGCAAATGCTGGAGGAGGTGGATGCAGTTGACCACCCATACAACAAATCTAAGGCCAGGTCAGTTGGTAGTGAAGTGTGCCCAGTTGGCATCTTGGCATCTTTCTTAAAAGCTAGCTTGGGGTTACACCACGGATCACAGAGTAACGTCCAATTATTCACACCAGCGTGTGTTAAGTTTCGGTGCAAAGTATATGGAGACGAGCGTCTCAGCGTTTTTTTCCACCTCATCGGGATACCACATAAATAAGACTATAGTCCTTCCCGCAGCCGTTCCTGGTTCGAATCCGACCTGAGGTGCTTTATTGCATGTCATCCCTTCTCTCTCCTTCCATTCCTGTCAATAAAGCATAAATGCCAAAAAATGATCTTACAAAAACTTGAAGCTTACTTGTTTGTAAATGATTGGGGATGACCACATTCAACGTGTGTGTGTGTGTGTGTGTGTGTGTGTGTGTGTGTGTGGACCTGTGATTAGTACTTGTTTGTTTGTGTTTATTGTAAATAAGTTTGATGTGGTGTATTTCTCCCCTGCAGTGCTGACCCTTCTGTAGTAAACATTTCAGACGAAATGGCTAAAATGGGCATGTTGAATAAAGCTGTCTCCATGAACTCGGAATGTGCCAAAGCTCTGAAGCCTTGTCCAAGGTAGCTATGACAACCCCCCCTCCCACGATTCCCCCTGGCTCTCCTCTCATGTCTCTCTCCTCTTCCTCCCCAAATTCAAATCTCTTGTTTCATCTTTTTATTTTTAGCATTGCTTACATTTAGTGAGATTCTACTGCTAATGGTGCTTCTGACATTTAGCACAGTGAGAGCAATCTTACCTTCTACCACACTGCACTGAGAAATAAATTATTAATTGAAACCATATCGTTGCTGTCGGGCAGAAACCTCTTATCTCCATATTTTAACTTTTTGTGTTTTTTCGTAAATGGATGCCGTACTTGATCATACTACAGCGTCACACAAAAGTATCAAAAACAGCAGCTCTACAAGCTCGAAATGCAGCTCGAAATGCATCGTGAAGCGACGCGTTTTGAGCTATTTTTTCTGTTTTTGAATTTGAAGCCTGAAGATTAACAGTTTTGGACATATGAGGTTTCCACCCGACCGAGACGATATATTTGATAGTGGGGGCTTATGCATTGCGATGACAACAAGAACTCCCATTTTGTTTCCCCAGCCAGGAGAAGGTGTCGAGTGTCCAGATTATTGTAGAAGACGAAGAGGCACAGAAAGTGGTGGATGCAGAGACCTCCTTATGAGCCACTGACTCTCCCCCACACCGAGAGGCACTGTCACTGGCACTTTGAAAACTGAGGTGACAGGGGTGGGTGGGTGGCGGAGGACCCCCACGGCTTTGGCCTCTCCACGGTACCTGTCCCATTGTTGGTCTTGAGAAAGGTGATACTTTTATTTTCTCATCGTTTTATGGTGAAACATGCTGACAACTCTGTGAGAGCATCTTGGGAGTAAAGATGGGGGTCGCTTTTTGAAGAGATCCCCCAGGTCTATTCGTATGGAGGTGTCATTTAGCGCCATGGTCCTGGCAATGACTATTTCAAAGACTGACTCTCATTACCTACCTAGCAATAGAAATCAACAGCTTCATTCACTTCATCAGAAGTGCTGTATTAATGTGCTGATTTTCCACTTAAGTGCTGAACCATTGCTGTGCCTGCCCTCTAGTCAAAGGTACCTAAATAGACTCAAAAGAGGACTCCCACAATCCCCATATCTCTCTTCCACAGGCCTAATCTTATATCTACCTGACAGACTTTTGATGATGTTTTGTAATGTAATGCACCTGAAGTTATTTTAATTGAATTTGTTTTATATTTTATATGTTTTCAAGAAGCAAATTAGGCCTCTCCAAATGGTCCAAACACATGTTAGGCTGTGTTTTTATTTAATCCGTTATGCTGATTTAATGTTTTGTGATGAATTAATGTGTGTGTGTGTGCGTGCGAGAGTGTGTGTGTGTGTGTGTGTGTGTGTGTGTGTGTGTGGGTGTGGGTGCATGTTCATTCTTGTGCTGCTGTACCTCACTTTATTGCCTATAGTGGCCAACTGAAATGTCAAAGCCACTGTCACCATAGTTACTTCCTACAGCATCAATAAACGCTGTCTGACAGTTCTCACAATGTGTGGATCATATTTGAAGAAAGGGACACACTGTTGCTTTAAATTATGACAACATCGATTAGGGCTGCCAGTGAAAGCAGATGCTAATTAACATTTCGCACAGTTGAATTACAGTTTATGGTGCAGGTGAAAATTGTGTCTCTAAGTGCCTCCAAACTAAGGAATACTCACAGTGGGACATTTGCTATATTGTGCTGGATAAAGAAAATGTCACTGTGTTTGCAATCTAAAATAAAATATGAGGTTAAATTGTAAAACTTGCACAGAACTTTTGAGTATTTGCCTTAGTTTTGATTTTCACCAGTTGGCCTTGCCTTGATTTCCATGTTTGAAGCTAAATTACTGTAGGATCTGTTGATGGTGCCTGTATCACGTAATTACATTTTCCCAGCATCTAACATGATACACGTCACGATCAATAATGTTAACATACAGTGCTATTGATTCAAAGCCAGGCGATGAAAGAAATAATTATAATTACTAATGGCCTCATTTTATGTTGTGGAGGTCAAACCCATGTTCTATAATTGAAGGCCATCTTTGAAAATGGATAGTTATCTTAGTAAAGGAAAGATTAGTTTTTTAACCTGTAAGGAAAATAAGGAATTAAACGGACGCCAAATGTAATACTGTAAAATGGTAAAAAAAAAAAAAGAAAGAAAGAAATTAATGAAAAATTGTCATGGCTTATGTAATCGATTTAAAGCCTTTGTCTAGACTCTAGAGGACCCACTGCTTTGATTTGGTGTAGAGTACTATCACCCATGTCTAGTTGGCTCTGTAAAGGAGCAACCTGTACTTCTATTGATGGTTTACAGTGAAATACTGTATTTGTTCTCCATAATTGATTTTTATGTTACTTGATTCATGATGTTTACAATAGTCTGTGTCTAGTATGTAAAGCATTCTAATTTATTTTGCAAATAGAAGCAGTATAACTGAGCCTGTAAATGGTGAGAATGAACGTTAAATATGTGTTTTTGCTGGCCTATATACATTTTCAGGACTACTTCTAGGAATACATCACACGCCATAGGCTTAAGTGTACGTATATGTCTGCATTGGTTTGCATATTAAAGCCATTGTTTTTGTTTTTGTGGTTTGTTTTTTCCACTGGGCACATTGAGGTTATAAATGTACAGTAGTGATAAATAAGGTCATCCAAAAAGGGATGTCTACCCCTTACTACAGACTAATAGCAGAACATTAGAATTTCTAATTGAAACTGCTGCAAGTAAAGTAATTGAAGAAAACGTAACATAGTTACTGCAAAAATGTGATGGGTGCCTGACAAAAACACATCAAAGTTGAAAATGGTTGCATATTTTAATAAGAGAAAGGCAATATTTAAGTAAATGAGACTTGAATTATAAAACTGCATTGCATAAAACTAACAATATATTCTTCCAATGTGTTCTCAATCCAAAGTGTTTTATAGACATGTTTATAGTAAAGGTGGGTCATATGGAAACAATGGGCTCAAACAACTCTTTTTTTTTCCCCCTGTCTATATACTTCACTGACTTTATTATGTCAATTTGCAGAAAACCAAACCATGCATTCCAGTTTAATCTGACTTTGCTTAAACCAGAGCTGTCAGAATGTCATCTTTCTTTCTTTTTTTCCCACTGCTAAGATAGACAGCCAACTAGTATGTATCTGTTTGTAATTCCATCTTTATACAGTGTCTTCAGAGTCTTGACCAATTCTCACATTTTACTGAATTACTATTATATTGAAATTGTGTTCTGTGGCATTGTATTTAAAAATGCGGAATCTCTAAATAATTTTTAGATTACATTGTTTTAAGTTAGAAAATATTTGTGGTTTGCATAATAACTATTCAACACATGTACCGTACTCTGGAACCTCCAAGATTGCACAAATGAAATAAAATTCCTTACATACACAATATACAATTGCCTTACCATTTGCATCTACCTGTGTACCCATTTTTCCTTTTTGTTTTAATGAAGCCACTGTTTAATTATTCAATTATTGCTCAGACTGGATATCTCAAGGAAGGGTGTGTAAATGAAGTCTAAACACCATTCTATAGATGTTAGTAAAAAAGTAATGCAAATGTATAAGAAATGGGTACAAAATAATGTGTAAAATAAAGCGTTTGGATAACCCAGTTTGTATTGTTGGATCAATAATTAGGAGAAGGAAGCTGCATCACACCACTGGGACTGACTATTGGGCCGTCCTTCAAAGTCCAGTGTCTGTGCAAGAAGGAGAATCCACAGACAGGCCAACAATCACTTTGAAGGAGTTAAAAGTTCAGTGGCTGAGAGTGGAATAAAGGTGTCAATATCAAGAGCTCTGCATAAAACGGTTGGGGTTGGGGCAGCTGTATGGGTGGGTGGCAAGAAAGAAACCATCACTCTAAAACAACCATTAACCACATTATCACTCCCAAAGTACATTCCCCCAAATACTTGAAGCCGTTACTGCAGCAAAAGGTGACTCTGACAATTATGTGTGGAAATTATGTAAGCAGCATATTTCAGTTTTTCATTATCTCCACCAGGCCGGCCTAGTGGAAATCTGCACTCCAAGGAGCGCACTTTTCTAGTTTTCTTTAAAATATCTGCTGACAAATCTAATTTTGGCTTTGAAACTTTACTATCGGAGCATATGAGATAGCAATAAAGTGATTATAGTGATTGTAAAAGACTATGTATGTAGCTATTGTACAAAGACATTATGAAAATGAGCATGTGCTTCTTACACATAAAGGGGTCACTGAAACTTATTTTGTTATGGTGAACTCTGTTCTGAGTTTTTGCTCGATGCCACAAGTTATATAAACTGATTGTACCTATCTTTTACATGGCTGAATTATATGAGTGTTAAAATGTAGAAAACAACTGATGCCAGTAGTCCATGGGAAATCTGGCCTCTTCTGCCATTTCCACCTGGAGTGAGATAAGCAAATAATCATATCAAACATTTCACTGATACTATTTCATCATTAACTACCATCTTTCCAGCTCTAGTCTTTAATAAACAGAAAATACATTTTCATGTGAGTTGGAAGAACGCTATGCTGTATTCGCTGTACATTTTTAGTCGGTTTACCTGATGTAGCTGTTGTAGACACATTAGTTGTTGGAGTCATGGTATCTGTTGGAGACGGTGGTGTAGTTCCTGTAAAATGAAGCATAGAATATCTAATTGTATACCTTTGTGTCGAAACATTTTTGCTACACCACCTATTCTAGGGCAGAGCGCACTGGAGTACATGGTTCAAATTATTTTATTCTTTAGTACTAATGTGAATTAAGTGAATGTCAGGAATTTCATGACTGGAAACCCTGGTTTATGTACCGTTGTCTCCACTTGACTGGCTTGAATAACAAACTGCAGAATGCACATTAATCCATGAGAGCTGTGTTTCATGCATTTATATGTAGGTGTAGACGATTGTGTTGTGAGATGACATATGCTATGTGTATGGCAAAATGTGAACATGGTGTCAAGTTAGATATATCTGTAGTTACATTAGGTCTTGTGAAAATAATGATGTTTACCGTTAAAACCATCATTAACTACCATCTCTCCAGCTCTGGTTTTTAATAAACAGAAAATAAATTTTCATGTGAGTTGGAAGAACCCTATGCTGTATTTGCTGTACATTTTTTAGTCGGTTTACCTGATGTAGCTGTTGTAGACACTGCAGTTGTTGGAGTCACGGTATCTGTTGGAGACGGTGGTGTAGTTCCTGTAGCAAAATGAAGCATAGAATATCTAATTGTATACCTTTGTGTCTAAACAGTTTTGCTACACCACCCATCCTAGGGCAGAGCGCACTGGAGTACATGGTTCAAATAATTTTATTCTTTAGTACTAATGTGACTTCAGTGAATGTCAGGAATTTCATGACTGTGGAAACCCTGGTTTATGTACCGTTGTCTCCACTTCACTTTGGCTTGAATAACAAACCGTGTACATGAATCCAGAGAGTTGTGCTTCATGCATTTAGATGTAGGTGTAGAACATTGTGTTGTGAGATGACATATGTGTACGCCAAAATGTGAACATGGTGTCAAGTTACAGTAGATATATCTGTAGTTACATTAGGTCTTGTGAAAATAATGATGTTTACCGTTAAAACTAGCCAGCATCGCCTCTGTGAAGAGAAGGGAACCATTGTTAGGAGCTGGGTTTATCTGCAGGAGCTTGCACATCAGAGGGTAGATGTGGACACTGTCAAATGCCTCTGACAGATAGTTCTTCTTGAAATCAGGTCCAAAAGCTCTGAAGATGGTCTTCATGTCCATCTCTGTGTTATGGTAGCCATGATCTCCTTTATTTACATACACAATAAATCTCTGTTGAGATGTATTGTGAAAAACAAAATGATACATATCAGCTTGGGTGAATGAATGTCATGAATACCTTATCATATCCTTTTGAACTTAAGTTAGGCCTTCTTTTTCTTAAAACAGTTCTTTGTTTTAATTTTAAAATGTTTACAGTCAATGATTTGAAATGCAAAGGTTAAAGGACAGCTTTGGCTATACACAGTATATATTCTACATAAACAGACCATTTCCCGATTAATGGCTTAAATGGCAACAAACCACAGTAAGCTTTGGGAAATGGTCAGCAGTATGGTCCTTCATATCTAACTTGCTGAAAATAACCAATTTTGATTGGACATGTTCAGTTAAATTACACTTAAAAACTTAAGTCCATACAAATAATACCTACAGAATTTAAGTTGAACCCCAGATCAGCGATGATCATTATAGGCTGTATTCGAACATTTTTGGCAAGATGGTAACTCTCTGGAAGTTCTTCTTTCTTGTAAACAGTCAGGTTGGGTGCTTTGGATAAAGCTTCAAAGACCTCTTGCTCTTTTCCTGGTCTTGGTGTTAGAATTCCATAGCCACCATAGTCAAGGATCTCAAAACTATTGAGCTTTATTAAATTTAAGTATTTATTGAGAATGATCTCATCAACCAGCGGTCTCTTTTTAACAGTGGTCATGCCATGGTCAGAGGAAATGATCACATTCAGACTGCTGGACAAATTATGGCGATCGATGGCCTCCCTCAGATAGCCAATGGTACGATCAATTTGACTGATGATCTCTTTTCTTTTAGGGTGGTCTGGTCCTTCAGCATGGCCCACATTATCAGGTTCTCCATAGTACAGAGTCACAAAATCAAATTCCTCTTGTGAGAACCAGTTCATGACAGTGTCTATGTTTTCTCTCCACTCTGTCTCGTTGTCATCTGGGCGTCCCTGTTCCTCCACCAGTACTCTGTTGACTGACTGGCCACTGTAATTGGCCCCTCCTCCTGGGAAGAAGAACGACGCAGTCTTCAGACCCTGAGAAGAAAAGTGAACCATCTGAATGGAAATCATTCTTCTTGTAAAGTACAAAAAACAAATTTGTCCAGGTGTCAAGGATTTGGGCTATGACTAAAACCGTCATCATGTTGTGTTATTTCGAGGAATCTGTCTATCATTTCACAAAAAAATAGAGGGTGGCCAAAAAGTAACCATTTAAGCCCCATTTCAAAAATAGCGAAAATAGCTGATCTGGATCTGCTGTAGATCTGCTATTTTTGCAAAAAAGAAATGTTTCACATGAATAACGCAGATCTAAATATCTTATTAATCTGCAAAGATATTGAGATTAAATGCATAAACTAGCTCCCATCCCCTGGGACCCCAAATGACGCCCTGCTCTCTTGACTCTGCAGCACTACCAGTTGGGGTAGTTGGGGGGGTTACAGTACCTTTTGGCCCCTTGCCTCAGAATTCCTAGCAGCACCACTGATAACAAATGTTTCTGTCTTGGAAGCACTGCTCTCCTTATCGTCTCGTTCAATTAATAACCAATAACTTTTATATGACTGCAATTGTTAACTCACTTGGTTTTGGGCTGTGATCCATAGTGGCAGAGGTCCATTGTCCCACCACTCAGACCTTTTTAGAGTGGCCTTGTGGGGGACCTTGAGATTAGTTGTGGCATTATACATCATATTGTGAACAACACCATGGTCCTCAACCCATCTTCCTGTGAATTTAGGGAGATAGAAGACAAAACGGAGTGACTGAGTAAGCGAGCTTGTCTGAGACAGAGGTGGATACAAAACACATGAGGAAATAAAGGATTTGTTCATTACTGATTACAGGGCCCCCTGTCTCCTGTTTCCATCGAGGGAGAGGATGTGGAGGTGGTCCAGAGCTACAAATACCTGGGCGTGCAATTGGACAACAAACTGGACTGGACTGGGAACACAGATGTCTTATACAAGAAGGGCCAGAGCCGGCTTTACTTCCTGAGGAGGCTCAGCTCTTTTGGTGTGTGGTAGGACTCTGTTGAACATGTTCTACCAATCATTGGTGGCCAGCACAGTGCTGTATGCGGTGGTATATTGGGGGGGTAATATCAAGGAAGGCGACAGCAGGAGGCTGAATAGGCTTATCAAGAAAGCTGCATCTGTCCTCGGTACCACCTTGAATACTGTGGAGGAGGTGGCCAATAGCAGGATGAAGACTAAACTCTTGGCCATCATGGACAATCCCTCCCACCCCCTACATGACAATGTGAAAGGGCAGAAAATCTCCTTTAGCAACAGACGGTTACACCCAAGTTGCAAGAAGGAGCGCTACAGGAGATCTTTTCTGCCCACAGCAATAAGACTGTACAACTCCACATCTGGTTGGCTCGATCAGGCTGATCAGGCTGTTTAGGATGGGGGATGTGGGATGCAAGCCATCGGACTCTGTAGTAGTGTTTGGTCTGTCATTTGTTTTAATATTGTAGGTTGACAATGCCTAGAGGCCTATTTTAGATGTTTTTTATTATTATAATGTGTTTTTATTGTCTCTATGAGAGTTGCTGTAACACCTTAATTTCCCCTTCGGGATGAACAAAGTACCTACCTACTGTACCTAGGGTTACACATGGAGAGGTTTGTCCTTAACCTTGCCATTTACTCTCTTGGACTACATGTTGTAAAGTCATTAAGGATGGTCTGAAATTATATAACACCTTCTTCCAAAGCACACAATGACCCTCATTTATCAATGGAGTATACAAACCAGCTTAAATTCTATCCCAGGAATTAGCTTACACCCACGTCCAAGTGAGATTTATCAAGCGATCCTATACAGCCAATCCTAGCGTACATTTGGTCTGTCCTTTGATGAATCTCACGGCGGAAACCGACCGTCATTTACCAAAAACAACGTATGGAAAGCTAATAGAGCACAGAAGTCCTGACGTCACTCGTTCATCCCCTGGGTCATAAAGTAATTTCTCTATGGAAAATGCTCTCGCATAAGCGCTCGTATATTTTCAAAATAGCAGATCTACAAGCTCACAATGTGTCGCATTGCAACGCGTTGTGAGCTTGTAGATCTGCTATTTTCAAATAGCCAATGCAGCCAGATCTGCAATCTTATCTGAATGACTGTTAAAGCAGTTTGTTTAAATGAGTGAATGATTAAGCACCTAACTTGTAACATTGCAAATAAGCTATGTTAGATTTTAATTGCTTGTCATTGTCACTTGCGTGCATGTCCATGTATGCCTTTATGAAATGTTACAGGGATTCATTATTAATGTGTTAGATACATTTTGGAGTGGATACATGTGTCTAGATGCCTGTCAGATGGTCAGACAATGCTGCTCCGCAGGTCTATGATGGAACAAACAGGTGCAGCCAAAGTCTACACACCCTCAGACTAGACGTGAGATCTGAGCGGGCCGTACGTCTGAAGTCAAGTCACGATGGAAAGATAAATGCCGACAATTGCGGTGATCTCGCCGTACCGTCTGTTTTTTGGTCTACACCACTTTGATAAATGAGGGCCATTTGTCTGCATAATATATTCAGTGTGGATTCCATTGTTGCTCAGTGACAGTCTAGTCATTAACTAGACTGTCATTGAGCAACAATAGCCCAAACTCTCAATAACTATGTTATTTCAACATATGATCAACAAGCAGTCAGAGTTTTTATGGAATTGGGGAAACAGGGTTCAGGTTCAGAATTCATGAACCATCTGAATACGAACTTAATGCAGCAGTCCTTACCGGTTATGGTGGTGAAATGCGATGGAGAGGTCATGGTGAGCATCGGAGGGGTGATATATTTTGCCTTCACTCCATCCCTGACAAGTTGGTCAAAGTTTGGTGTATCTACATCCTGGTCATAATCCCATCTGAAACCATCAAAGGAGATCAAGAGTAACTTGTTATGAGCCTTGTTCTCAGGTACAGGTTTACTAGTTACACAGAGTGCTGCTGTGATCACCATACACAACTCAAACTGCATCTTGAAGTCTCTAAAGTCAAATATGACAATCAGTGCTTGACAATCCTTAACGATGTCTATGCACAGTTGAAGCTTATCCGTTATACTTATAGTCTCTCAGGAAGATAAGATTTTGCTTAGTTTTCAAGGACAAGACTTTGGACACAAGTGGCTAACATACAGTTTTTTATCAATTCTTATCAGATAAAATGTCATCTCAATTACTTTCTTGTGATTAGTGATCTTTTATTATGTCAAATAAATCTAGCTGCTTGATCATATCGTTCAAGGTCTCATGACTTGCATTTAATTGTGAAATGTGTGATTGTGAAGTCATTACATTAATTATTTAACTTTTGACAAAGGTTTGGTCAGCCACTTTTTTCAGCCAATTTCGTTTGGTTTAAAAACAGCATCTGATGTTAAAATAAAACACAGATTTTGAACATATATATGTGTATGTATATATATATATATATATATATATATATATATATATATATATATATATATATATATATATATATATATATATATATATATATATATGTGTATGTATATATATATATATATATATATATATATATATATATATATATATATATATACACACACATACATACACATACATACATACATACATACATACATACATACATACATACACACACACACACACACACACACACACACACACACACACACACACACACACACACACACACACACACACACACACACACACACACACACACACACACACACACACACACACACACACAGTGTTCCTACGCATTTTCCATTAAAAATTCCATACTTTTCCAGAATTCTCTGTCAATTCTTCAGACCATATTTGACGTACAAGTATAAATAGCTACATGTCGATACTTATCATGTAAATAAATCGTTTTAAGATCCAACTATAAAGTACATTGATTCAGACTTTGTATAGCCTACTATTATGTTGCCAAATAATAATTAATTGCAAGATTGTAGCTAGGTACAATAGGCTCATACAAATCAATTAAGCACTGCTTTATAAATTTGTACTTTGTTGTATGGCTATTTTTGAGAAGAAATTAGAAATTATTTGAAAATTGTTGAAAATGTTTGCCTACAATGACATGACCAAAATAGGGGCGCCACATTGAAAGTGGTTAACACTAAACCCAGGCAATGCTAGAACAGAGCAATGTTATTGAGATTGAAGACAATTTTAACTAATTGTAACAGTGCTACCTATGGTACTCATTATTGTCCCATGACCTATTGAATAAAATATAAAAAATAAATTATCCCTCCATTATTGTTTTTTATAAATAAGAACCGAAAATGAATTGGGGAAAAAGCTCTGTGTCTGTGCAGCACAGTCTATTCACAGTGTCTATTGAAATGACAACGAACGCAGCCATAAAGGAAAGGATAACGAAGCCATAATAAAGGTATGGTTTCCTTTAGCCTTAGATAAGACTGTCATAGATGTCTTTGATCAATTTTGACATTTGTGATTATTCTGTTATTGACTCTTGTTTTGAGCTTCCTACTCCAGGTACCTATGGGTAACTGGGGGTACATGGGGTACCTGGGGGGCTCTGTGTCTCCCCATAAGGATCCCACTCTAGCATAGGTCTGTTAGAGTGGGATCCTACAGGGGAGACACAGAACCCAGGAGGTCCTAGGCTGCTCCCCTAGCACCCCCGCACACACCCGCGCACGCACGCACGCACGCACGCACGCACGCACGCACGCACACACACACACACACACACACACACACACACACACACACACACACACACACACACACACACACACACACACACACACACACACACACACACACACACACACACACACACACACACACACACACACACACACACACACACACACTTATGGTAATAAGCTACATCTGATTCGAATGATTACATTTTGTGTATGGTTATTCTGTGGTAGGCAGCCCACCATAAGAGTCTAGAAAAGCAGATATCAGTCAAAAATAACAGATCAAACTTGGAGATTCTATTGTTAAACGCATGATAATATGAATGCTGGGGGGGGGGGGGGGGTTACATCACTGCAGAAACCAAAGAACCTTCATGTTCAAGGTCAATAATGCAAACTCACCTTGTGTTAGTGATCTAACGATTAATGATTACATACAGTACATGACGCCATACACGCATGCACGCACGCACACACACACACACACACACACACACACACACACACACACACACACACACACACACACACACACACACACACACACACACACACACACACACACACACACACACACACACACACACACACACTTTCTCGCCCTATGCACGTAAATGTAGCTCAATGTACGTTGACCTACTACCTACATTACACAGTGCATTGAGAAGAAGTTCTTCTCAATGCAGAAAGAAGGCCCTTCCATGGAGTCAGTGGGCGTCATTCACAACTATTGTGGCTTCATTCGGCAGAAGACCTTTCCTCTAGGGGGCAGCAGTGTATTTTAATGGATAAAAATTTGCGCTTCAATCCAGAAGCAGTTTTATTTTTTGACAAAGCTACTTCCTGCACTTACATATACCGCCCCACTAGCAGCCAGCGTTGCCATGTCTGCTTATTATAAGCGACTTTGGAATATTCTTTCTGTGAAGTTGCTTGTAAATGCGGGACCTGTTTTTTGGGCTTGTTTCACAGTTGTTTTTTATTATTTTATCCAGTGGTTCTCACATATTTTCTTGTCAAATTAATATGTATCTGTCCCCAAACCCCATTGAAAATAGCAGATACAAGCTCGTGGCGCGTTGTGAGCTTGTATACCTGCTATTTTCAATGTATTCAGTAGGTTTAAAGTGTTCATAATGGCCTAATGCCCTAGCCTAGTTACTTCTTTTGTGCTTGTTTTCCTAGACCTAGTTGCTTATTTCACTCACGCAATCTGGCAACATTGCTAGCAGGCATGTGAAGCATAGCATGTTGAGAGAAGTCCTTCATTGGTAAAGAGCCATAAGCATACCGTAATAAGTGTACAGTCGCAGCATATCGTAGGTCGAGGATTATACAAACAGGTATGTATGATGACTGACAAAGCGCCATATAACTACAGTCATGCAAACTAGTTTTAACTGTGTTGCCTTGCAAGGACGGTCATTAGCTTCAAACATCAAGCTAAGATTGCTAAGACTGCTGGGCTAGCTAAGGCAAGCAATCAATCAGATTCAGCATCGATCATACATTAAACTATGCACGTAAGATGACGAATATAATATACAGATAATTATCGAAAGTCTGAGCTTCATAATGATTTCTGTTTTGCAGGGACGATGTCGTTGTGGAGTCTTACTTTTAGACCAATGTTGACATCACTTTTACAAGGCAAGTTTTCAGATTGTTGTTGATTACCTCCTCTGTGGTTCTGTTTGTTTGGCATAACTCGAGGAACAAACTCTGCTTTAAATTAAATAGCCTTGTGAAAAATGTATCACTTGTGAAATTCAATCACAATAACAACATTTGTTCATAGGCTCATTAAGTGGCATATTAGTTCTGCATTGCAGAACAATTGTTGCAGCAGGTATCATCAGTTTAAGTTTTATATTTAAGTTAAAATGGAAAGGGACAACTTCAAATCAGCCATTACAAATGGCTTAAGTATTTTGAAGTATATCTGGTCCACAGTGTTTGAATCTTCCTATTTGTGTGACAGAAAAGGCAAGTGTTAAGGTCACATTTTACAAAGGAGTTCCCTGGGGTTGGCACAGCAGCCTTTAAACGGATATGGGAGCCTCACATGAGAGTGTAACCACTTTTAACTTCTGCGTAAAGAAATACATTTTAAAGAAATGCATTGTCTCAAATATTTTATGTTTGAATGATCGTTGCACAATGGCATTAAACCACCAATGCCCCCAAAATGTGTCACACCCTGTCTGGTGCTTAAACCAACAAAAAAACCACACACTTTACAGACAATGGTAAATGGGTCTAAAACAATCTGCTGCATTTACTTGCTTTATTCTTATATCTTATATCTAGTATGTTTCTTGCATATCTTTTAGTTTTTGACATAAAAACTAAGTGTGGGTAGACATGAATTCTGCTAGTTTTTAGGATTTATTTTTAGATACAGTATTTTTCTGCACTATTATTTGATTTATGAATTTCTGCTGTCTTTAACTAGGAGAAACATATATATTTTTTTTTTCAAAGCTGCTTGCAGATGGAAAACAAATGACAAATAAAGCGATCTTGAATCTAGAGAGGTCGTCTGGGAATCGGAAGGTAGCCACTTCCACCTCCTGAGCAAGATACTTTACCCCTTTAGTGCTCATCAAAGCCACCTGTGCAGCCATCAGCTGGGTGAAGCTATAAAAGCAAGTTTACAAAAGCTATACCACTTTCTAATTTGATACTTATGTGTTGTACATCTCTGCAGTGTCCCAGTCTTCCTCCACATGGACAGGACCATGCCTTAACAGGACAATGGCGACTCTGAACCAAATGCACCGTCAAGGGAAACCCAAATCACCACCTACACCTGTCGGTGCTACATTCAGTCGTCCTCAACTGAAGGCAGTGGTTCTGAAGACCATGATCCGGAAACCCAAGAAACCAAACTCAGCAAATCGGAAATGTGCCCGAGTTCGTCTGTCTAACGGGAAGGAAGTAGTGGTCTTCATTCCTGGAGAGGGACACAACCTACAGGAGCACAACGTGGTGCTGGTGGAGGGTGGCAGGACACAGGACCTTCCAGGTGTCAAACTGACTGTGGTCAGAGGCAAATATGACTGTGGTCATGTAGTGAAGAAAAAACAATAGTCTCCTAATGCTGAATGTGGTGGGTGTATGATGTATCATTGGGACTATTATTTAATACATCGATGATGCACATTTTATGGCATTGGTGTTTGCCAAAAAAGTTGATAATTTGTCTGTACAAACAAAACTATTGTCTGCTTACAACGCTGACTATTTATTTTAAGGGTTGAGGTGAATAAATGTCATTTTCCCCCCTCATTGCAGTCTCTTTAATATGGAGTAATCCAGAACTTAGTTGAACTAAAAACATAAGATCATGTGGACTCCAGATCCCATTGGTAACAGCGTGGCTCCATTGTAGATCTCAAAATTCATGTGGCCAGCCTGTGATTTCAGCCGTCTGATATGACTCTAATTTTGGTTTCAGCCTGATCAGAGCCCCATTGAGTTCCATAATCAAATGTGGTTTGTCTGTTCTATGCCGAACCAGTAGCACTTAACCTAATTTAGTTCTGACGGCCAATGCATGTATTTGTTCTCATGTTTTTGTTACTTAGGCTTGTCTTTCTTGACCAAAATGTTCAAATGTATTTAAAATGTACATATTGTAAGTCACTCTGGTTAAGAGCGTGTGTTAAATGCCTAAATTATAAATTGAATTGTAACTGTAGTCGCAGGTTTCCTTTCCAGAAGGTGGCATACCAGTTTCCTGTTCCAGCTCTGAGAACATATGAGAACCACTGGTGTATGGGTAGTACCTTAACCCCAACAGTGGGAGGCAGTACGCCAACGGTTTGCTAGTTACAGTATTATTTGATAGAAAACGAAGAAGTAGAATGCAGCTGGAGTGAGGTGAGTTTCGAGACTCAAATAAAATGAAAATGTATATATTTGTTCAAAGTTAATACGTTTACCATTTTCATGCTAAACAGTTCGAGTTTGAGGCTGGTCGGCGTGGACACTCGCACGCCTAAAACTTGCTTGCTCGGTCGCTTCACGACGATCCTCTAGGCCTTCATTGCTCATACATAGTACCGTTGAGTTGAGTCAACCTGGACGAGCGCTGAACACATTTCTCATAGCAAATTAGCATAGCTATCTTCCCTACTAGTGTAGAAGCCATGGATGTAATGCACAATGTCACTAGGTTTGGGTTATCTTGACATTAACTCCAAATATTGGCAAGATGGTAACCGGAAGAGTGGGCACCTAAACACTGGGCAGACTGGGCACCTCATTGGCTATTTTAAAAAAAATAAAAAAAAATAAAAATGTATGTTTTGGAGCATGGTATGAAATAATGTAAAGTAGGCATTTACATTTCAACATTGGAAATGTTAGACCTATTTGCTACAAATTTCTACAAAACCTGTAATATGGCCCACACACAGGTTTATTACTTTCAATTATTTCTTTTACATTTTGGAATAAATAGCCAATTTAACATCGAGGTGCCCACAGTGTTTAGGTGCCCAGTGCCCACTCTTACTACATACGGCAAGAAATCTTGCTCTGCACACATTAGAAAAAATAGCCGATCCACAAGTTTACAACGCCTCACACCACTTGTAGATCAGCTATTTTCGAGTGTGTGTGTGAGAGAGAGAGCGAGAGCGTTTGGCAGCCACATGCCTACCTCCTGCGTTTTGCATTATTTCTCTATGATCGAATCGATTAAAAAAACATTCTATTATTAAATAATGATTCATCTCTAAGCTTTACACTGCATAAGTAAGAAGATAGTTCTGCTGGCTGGTTTAACGGCAGCAAAGAAAATCCCATGATGGAAACTACCTCATAATCTCAATATATCGTTGGAATTTGAGATTAGCTGTGGTACATAGCGTTAGAAGGAGTTGTCCTTAACGCTATGTTACTTATCAGCCGTTAACCACTTGCCCGCACACCCCCGGTAGCGCAGCATGATGGCCCGGATTGGCCGTCGGGAGGACCGGGACTATTCCCGGTGGCCTGCCTCCTTAGTGGCCTGCCTGACCACAACTGCTTTTATTGTATTTTTTTTTTTTCATTTTCCAAAAAATATATAAAAAATAAATGAAAAAAGTAATTGAAAAAACACGGCCCCCTCACGCATTAGGAGGGCAGGGTGAGTCAGCAGAACCAAGGACGGGTGTTTTTGATGAATCTAACATGGTTAAAATGGAGTTTGAAGTTACAATGGGTTTGTATAGGAAGGGGGCGTGTCTGATAAAATGAATATCAAATATCTAAATAATTAATCAAGTAACTTAAAAACTGTCTGGGGGGTTCACAAAGGCCTGAGTAGATGATAAAATGACCAAAAGTTTTTTTGAAAGTGAAATATCCCTTTAACTGTAAAGGCCCCCCAAAGGCTAATAACAATAACATCAGATGATACATTTCTCATGTGAAATTGTTGTAACTTAACTGTAAAGGCCCCCCAAAAATGTAAGGCCCCCCCCCCAAAAATGGGGGGCCCCCCTAAAAATTTTCGGCGCGCGCGCCTGATATTCGCGCCCGCGCGCTTCGCGCGCGGGCACGGGGTGGCCTGGGTGGGCGTGTATCTCCCGGTCGGATTTGGAGCCCCACTCCGGCCCAAAAAAATACACTTTCGCTACTCACCAACACAAAGACGGTTTTAAGATGTTGAAAGCCTACTGTCCTCAGTGGGAACACACGGAGCCCCTCACCTCACCTCTAAAATACGCTTTTTGGCCAGAAAATAAAAGTCCACTGGATGGGAAAATGTTTTAGTTACTCCACTGCGCCCCCTACAGATCTTGTTAATAGAAAAAAATCCATTTGAGTGTTCCCACTAAAGAAAGTAGTCTTTCAACACTTTAAAACCGTCTTTGTTTTGGTGAGTAGTGAAGTGAAAGTGTTTTTTTAATTTATTTTTTATTTAATTTTTACTAGAGACGAGAGGCTACTGGGGGTGTGCGGGCAACGGCTGTCATCATGATTTGTGTGCGTGGGTATCTCATTTTAAACAAGCTTAGTGCTTTATGAGACTTCCAGTTTAGTAGACCTTGTATTGTGAATTTGTACTTCCATGTACTGTTGTTCTCATGTCTTACTAAATAAAGTACATCAATCAATCAATCAATCAATCAACTCCTTCTATGGACCAGAGCTATATTGAGATTAGAGGCCTCCAGTGCTCGAGCAGGGAGCCAAGACAGAACCGATCCAAACATTACTCACTGTAGCCCAGAGGGTTGAATATGTACTCAACTAGTTTGAACCTCTATGGTTTGAACACCTGTACATGGGTGTCAGAGAATGAGCATTTACCCATTTAAATGTAATGAGTTTTTCAATAAGCATGAGAAGGTTCAGAGGATATCCATATTGTTGATCTGTTTTTGTCTTGTGATTGTAAAAAAAAAAACTATTGTTGCATATACGTATACGTATATAACTGTTTTATTTTTTGAGAGTACATGAGGAATGTGAGAACCTTGGAGTTTGGTGTGGAGGCTTAGAAGAAGCGGCCTGGGTTGATTTGCAACCACACGATCGCTGGGTTATAGGAAGATATACTACTACTATTGTTCTAAGGAAACTATGGTTTATGGAATACATTCATTTGTCACTCAATGACCACAGACTATACCTTCATTTGTTACTCAATGACCACAGAAAATGGTCACACAATGGAAATTTGTGTGATCTGTTTTTTTCTGCTTATATGATACTGTATATTTATATATTGAACAAAATGCAATTCTCTCCTGTTTCTCATGAAGCCTAGTGCTGCTAAATCAACTGCAGATCTGTCATCTGTCATCTGAGAAACCCAGTTGAGTAAATGGAGGAAGGAGAAACAGATCGTGAAGACGCTTTCAGAGAAGAGGAAGATACAGACGAGAGTACGAAGGACAGTCATATTGATAAATGTGATGAAGGTGAAGAAATATTGAGTCCAAAAAACATTCAATACTGTTGTTAAGATTCTGGGCTGTGTCTGCCGGAAACCTCTCTTACGCATTGGTTACTTTTTGCTCACTGTAAAAAAGAATGATAAGTGTCTTATTAAGAACGTGAGTTTGTTTATTACAGATAATGTTTTTGACTCTGAGAATCCTTGTCCATCCGCAGAAGGTGATTTGAAGCAAGGCAACTGCAAGATGAAAGGTCCTCACCATTGTTCAGTTTGTGAGAAATCATTTACTAGAGCTTACCATGTGGAGCGCCACATTCGGGCAGCACACTCAGGGGACAGACCGTACAGCTGTCCATTCTGTGGCAAGGGATTCAAGCAGAAAGAACATGTGGTCGTCCACCAAAGAATGCACACCGGGGAGAAACCTTACTCGTGCTCCGAGTGTGGAGTGCGTTATGCACAGCTAGGCTGTCTGAAGACGCACCAGCTGCTGAGACATACCTCAGAGAGACCGTACCACTGCTCTGTATGCAGGAGAGGCTTCATCCGAAGACGGCATTTATTAGAACATGAAAGGACACACACAGGAGAAAGACCCTACCACTGCCCTTCATGTCCCAAACGCTTTGCTACAAGGACAGGGCTGAGCGATCACCAAAAATCTCACACAAAAGAAAACCTCCACTCCTGCCCACTGTGTGACAAGATTTTCACCTCATCATCATCTTTGAAAGATCATGTGAGGAAGCACAAAGGACAGCCAGGACCCCACTCTTGCCCTCTATGCTGGGAGAGCTTCAATCGTCCGGGCTTGCTTAAGAAACACATGTGTATACACACAGGAGATGGAGATACGTTGAATCCTGAAGACCACACTAGAAAGGTGAGACATAGATCATTCATCAGTCAGTCCTTGTGCTCTTCATCATGGCTTTAAACACTGAAACGATAGGAAGATTGTTTCCATTACTGTAGAGTTTACAGATATTTGTCAAGACATCTGCGACAAAGGATCAGACTTTTCATTGTCTGTTGGTAGTATGTGTACTGTAGTTGCCTTTTGCAGAAAGACGTGGTATGCACTTGTCTATGTTGGTTGTCCTACACGGTACCAGTGTGAGGTGTGTAAGGAAAGATTCTCCACCAAGAAAGCTTTCAGAAAGCACCAAACAATCCACAAAAGGGAAGAGGAACAGAGTCACTCTCACCATGAATGGTTCACTGCCATTAGGTGGACAGGAACAGGTGAATTTACACATTTTGACAAATGCATTGACTAAATTGCATAGAACCTCTTGATTGTATTTCGTTTCGTTTTTTTTCCTAATTGTAGTAGCAGATAAGGGTGATTTTGGCTTTAGATCCACACATTTGGCTGTAGTACCAATAGCAGCAGCCAGCAGAGGTATATCCATTGGTCATTAATTAGTCAAAAAAATCAACTTTGTTTGCGTTTGTTTATGAGCTGAAAGATACAAATATTTTGAGTTACTATATATATATATATATATATATATATATATATATATATATATATGGTGTGTGTGTGTGTATATTAAGAAGTATATTAAGAAGTATATTAAGATTAAATGGTGCTGTCTTTTTTTCCCAGGATGCAGATGGACAATTCAACACCTCTGATTCCTTCACCTCAGCACCCAACTTTGGTAACCATGGTGACTCAAACAGGGGAAAAGGTTCAGTTTTGGATGAGGATATCAAAATAGAGAACGAGGAGGGTTCTGTCAGCGGTTTGATTAATTCATATGGTGAGGAAGAGAACTGGAAGCCTGTTATCATCGTTAAGTGCCAGCAAAATAGGATTGATCAAAACCATTCATAACACTGTTAAGATTTTGGGCTGAGTCTGCTGGAAACTTCTGCATTGGTTACTTTTTCTCATTGTAAAAAAATAACTATGTGTCTTATTAACAATATCAGTTTGTGTCTTACAGGAGGGGGTATTGTTTCTGACACTGAGAATCCTTGTATATCAGCAGAAGGCGATTTGCAGCAGGAAAACTGCAAAATAAAAGGTCCTCACCATTGTTCAGTTTGTAGGAAAGCATTCACTAAACGTTCGAATATGGACCGCCACATGGTAACACATTCGGGGGACAAACCGTACAGCTGTCCGTACTGTAGCAAGCGATTCACACAGAAAGCAAGCCTGGTCGTCCACCAAAGAGTGCACACCGGGGAGAGACCTTACTCGTGCTCTGAGTGTGGAGAGAGTTATGCACAGCTAGGCTGTCTGAAGAGACACCAGCTGCTGAGACATACCTCAGAGAGACCGTACCACTGTTCTGTATGCAGGAGAGGCTTCATCCAAAGACGATATTTAATACAACATGAAAGGACACACACAGGAGAAAGACCCTACTACCACTGCCCTGTATGTCCCAAACGCTTTGCTTCAACGACAGGGCTGAAGGAGCACCAAAAATCTCACACAGAGGAAAACCTCCACTCCTGCTCACTGTGTGACAAGGTTTTCTGCTCATCAACATCTTTGAAAGATCATTTGAGAAAGCACAAAGGACAGCCAGGACCCCACCCTTGCCCTCTATGCTGGAAGAGCTTTAATCGTCCAGGCTTGTTGAAGAAACACATGTGTATACACACAGGAGATGGAGATACTTTGAATCCTGAAGACAACACTAGCAAGGTGAGACATCGATCATTCATCAGTCAGTCGTTGTGCTCTTCATCATGGGTTTAAACACTGAAACAATGGGAAGATTGTTTCTTTGTTTGTTTTTTGTTAAAAGCATAAAAACTAACCATGTGTATTGATAGGTGTAAGAATGTACTTTTGCCATCAACTTTTTTTTAAATGTGTTTTTTTGTAAGGGAGGTTGGCCCATTACATGGTTTAATAGTCAACACTTTGATCTTTTAAAATATATTTTCCTGGCATAATTGAAGAATATATAAAAAAAATTAATAAAGGTTTTGTCCCGATTCTCAAGAATGGTATATATATATATATATATATATATATATTACACACACACACACACACACACAGTATACGTGTATATACTATAGATAGATAGATTAAATGGTGCATTGTCGTCCTTTTTTTCAGGATGCGGATGGCGAATTCAACACCTCTGATTCCTTCATCTCAGCACCCATATTTGGTAACTATGGTGACCCGAACTGGGAAAAAGGTTCAGTTTTGGATGAGGATATCAAAATGGAGAATGAGGAGGGTCCTGTCAGTGGTTTGACTTATTCATATGGTGAGGAAGAGAACTGGAAGCCTGTTTAAAATCGTTAAGTGGCAGCAAATTAGGATTTATCAAAACCATTCATATTACTAGTACTACTGTTAAGATTTTGGCCTGAGTCTGCCTGAAACCTAACTTCCATATTGGTTACTTTCTGCTCATTTAAAAAAAAGAACGATAAGTGTCTTATTAACAACGTGAGTTTGTGTCTTACAGGAGGGGGTGTTGTTTCTGACACTGAGAATCCTTGTACATCAGCAGAAGGTAATTTGAAGCAGGAAAACTGCAAAATGAAAGGTCCTCACCATTGTTCAGTTTGTGGGAAATCATTTACTAGAGCTTACCATGTGGAGCGCCACATTCGGGCAGCACACTCGGGGGACAGACCGTATAGCTGTCCATTCTGTGGCAAGCAATTCAAGCAGAAAGAACATGTGGTCGTCCACCAAAGAGTGCACACTGGGGAGAAACCTTACTCGTGCTCTGAGTGTGGAGTTAGTTATCCACAGATTGCCTGTCTGAAGAGGCACCAGCTGCTGAGACATGCCTCAGAAAGACCGTACCACTGCTCTGTATGTGGGAGAGGTTTCATCGATAAACTAAATTTAAGGCAACATGAAAGGACGCACACCGGAGAAAGACCCTACCACTGCCCTTCATGTCCCAAATGCTTTGCTTCAACGACAGTGCTGAGGGATCACCAAAAATCTCACACAGAGAAAAACCTTCACTCCTGCTCTCTCTGTGACAAAGTTTTCACATCATTGTCATCTTTGAATGATCATTTGCGCTTGCACACAGGACAGAAGTCCCACCCTTGCCCTCTGTGCTGGAAGAGCTTCAATCGTCCCGGCTTGCTGAAGAAACATATGTGTATACATACAGTAGATGGAGATACGTTGAATCCTGAAGAGAACACTAGCAAGGTGAGACATGGATCATTCATCAGTCAATCCTGGTGCTCTTCGTCATGGGTTTAAACACCGAAACAATGGGAGGATTGTTTCTTTGTTGCCATTAATGTAGAGTTTAAAGACATCTGCGATGAAGGATCAGACTTTTCATTGTCTATTGTAGTATAATATAATACTAGTATAGTATACATATTATGTATACAGTAGTTTTCTTTTACAGATAGGCATGGTATGCAGTTGTCTATATTGATTGTCCAAATGAAAGACAGTGTGGTATCTTCATATTTTTAAAGGAAACACCCAATCGAACACCTGAGAAACTGGATCAGCACAATCTCCTCCATCGGAGTGGGCTGCAGCATGTGTGTGAGATCTGTGACAGTGGTTTCACCACAAAATCCAGCCTGCAGGAACATGTGATGATGTCCCATACTGGACGGTACCAGTGTGATCTGTGCAAGGAAAGATTCTCCACCAAGAAAGCTTTCAGAAAGCACCAAACAATCCACAAAAGGGAAGGAGTCATCACAGAGTCACTCTCTATGAATGGTTCACTGCCATCAGGTGGACAGGACCAGGTGAAATTCTGCATTTTTGCCATGAATATATTTGTTTGACAAAAATGCATGATTGACTAAATTGCTTAGAAGCTTTTGATTGCAATTCCCTTGGTAATTGTGGCTTTAGTTCCACATCTGTTCGAGCTTACAATAATTGCCCAGCTCTTGTACAAGTTAGTGTTGTCACATACCAACACATTTGGCGGCAGTACCAATAGCAGTAGGGCGGGGTATCCATAATTATCCATAAATGTTTTTGGCGTTTGTTTATGTGCTAATAGAGTGACTTTGAGACGTGTTTTGACTATTTTAGATGATCAATTTCTAATCCACATAGCAAGATATCTCACAAATATTTGGAGTTACAACATGGCAAGGAAACTACACATCATCAACCTCTTTTCACTCTAAGGTTTACACTCACAGAGCGCATGTATAAATGATATGAATGCGTTGGTGAATATTTCCCCCCCAATTTTGTCATTCTGTCAATTCCCAAGTCCACTCATACTGTAGTCCCGTTTGTTAGTGAGGTTTTAGGCGACCACGTGTCACATACGAAACATGTGATGCCCCTTCAGTCCGCTTCTAACCTATATTAAAATTGGCTAATGGGAGGGTCAGCCGTCCGGCGGGCAGGCGGACCTATGATTCAGCAATAGAGCGTCGCAGTTCCCGCCCACTTCCTGTTTTTTTTTGGTGCCGGAAGAAAAAACTCAATGCATTTTTCCATTGACATTTCCAAAAATATTTATATCTATTAATTTAAGCCTCGAATCAAGCCATCACGAGATGACATGAATCATGACCATAAAACGTTTTTTTCTGTGATTTTTTTTTATTTTATATTTAATTATATGATATACTATATTTAATAAATACCCTTTGTTTTGCCGTTTTCAACAAAAAAGAAATCACAGAATCAAACGTTTATGGTCATGATTCATGTCATGTCATGATGGCTTGATTCGAGGCTTAAATTAATAGATATAAATATTTTTGGAAATGTCAATGGAAAAATGCATTGAGTTTTTTCTTCCGGCACCAAAAAAAACAGGAAGTGGGCGGGAACTGCGACGCTCTATAGAAGGAGTTCCCAATGCAGCTACGCCCAAATATGGAGTGTGTTGTCTAACATCAATGTGTCGTCATGGCATCTGCCACAAACAAATCAGTCAGCTCCATATATAGTACATACAGTATATACTGATGACATCAGCGATCTCCTTATATGGGCATAGAAGGGCCAAGGACTGATAGATACAGAGTTGTCCAGAGCCAAAGATCCGACCGCTATGCCCATATATGGCCATGTGCATATATGGGACCCGACCGACTTCAAACTTGGCGCACGCAGCGGCAAGGACTCGAGGGATTGCGGTTCCCGCCATCGAGTAGTTCAGATATCCAGTTGTCCAGAACCGCTGATCCAACCAATATGGGCATTTCAATATATGTGCATATACTGATGACATCAGGGCCCATATATGGGCATAAAAGGGAACAATGACTGATAGATGCATATCTCCATATATGGCTATTATAGAGACACAGGTAGACAGACAGAAACAGACATCTCCATATATGGGCGCAAAAGAGACAAAGACAGGCCTCTACTATGGATACTCTGACAAAGCCCCCAACACTATGACTCAAACCTATTGGTTGGATCGGCAGTGTGACGTAGGTACGAACTGTCGATGTTCGGGCCGCTACGTGGCCTCTAGTAATATAAATTTCATGAAGAAATTGTGCATTGTCTTTTTTTTCAGGATGCAGATGGCCAATTCAACACCTCCTTCACCTCAGCACCCAAATTTGGTAACCATGGTGACTCAAACAGGGAAAAAGGTTCCGTTTTGGATGTGGATATCAAAACGGAGAACGAGGAAGGTTGTGTCAGCGGTTTGATTAATTCAGATGGTGAGGAAGAGAGCTGGAAGCCTGTTATAATCGGTAAGTGGCAGCAAATTAGGACTAGGAGTGATGATCCTATATTCAAACTAAACTATCAGTAGCAGTATTTGTCATCCATCATTACATTTATTTACCATCTTGCCACCTTCGTCAGACCAAAATGGCTGCACGGAGAGCCAGGAAGGCAACAACGGCAAACCAAAGCACTGCTGCCCAGTGTGCGGCAGAGACTGTCAGAAGGCCTCAGCGCTGGTGAAACACCTGAGGATCCACTCAGGAGAGCGTCCCTACCAGTGTCCTACCTGTGGGAAAAACTTCACCCAGCAGGTCCACATGACTGAGCACCAGAGGATCCACACAGGGGAGAAGCCCTACACCTGCATGGTCTGTGAGAGGAGCTTCAGCTTTTCCAGCGCCCTGCGGCGACACCAGCGCCTTGTAAGGGTTTTAATTATGATTGGTTTCTGTAATAGCTTAATCTCAGTTTTCAACTTTACAAAGGATGGTACTGTTTGTATAAACCCTTACATTACGAACTTTATTCTAGTACATGCATATTTTTAGCCAAAATTGCAGCACCCACTTGGCAGGGGGGGGGGCAGTGGCGTAACTGAGGGGTAGCAAGTGATGCGGTGCGGGGGGGCCACCAGCAGGGGGGGCCCCGCCTGCACTGATACAAATATTTTTACAGCAAAAAAAAAGAAAAAAGTTGATTTATATTGGTCAAATAGAACCGAATTAGACTGAATTAGACCCGAAATTTTAAGCGCATGCGCGAGGGGTTGTGCACGCTGCGCGCGTGCATGTACTGGGCCTCACGTGAAACTCCCGCGGGGAGGCCCCGCGATTCTGCGTTACGCCACTGGGGGGGGGGGGGGGGGGGTAAATTACCTACTGTAACATGCATTTCATCATTTTTGCTAGTACACAGTGAGAGCTCCATGGCAGAGTGCTTCACACTGCAAAATACCTTTCCACTATGGGGCAGCAGTGTATTTTAATAGGTTAAAAGTTGAGCTTCATCTTATTGAGTTAAATATTTTTACAAAGATAAGTCCAACCGTCGTCTGGAATTCTTGTGTGGCATGTGAAGACCATAATAGATTGAGTTAACTTTTGTTTTGTTTGTTTTGCAGGGACGATGTCATGGGATCACTTTAGCAAGGCAAGTTTTCAGTTTGTTAAAGTACAATGAATTGACTCATAAGTATAAGTATGAAATTATGTTTCAATTTGAAATGAAGGAATGTGTCCAGCAGCTCATAGTACCTGTCTTTAGTTCTGTTTGATTGGCAAATCTCACAGAACCAACTCTGCTTTAAATTCAATCATACTTGCTGTGTTACAATTTTCATAGGCTGATTGTTATATTAGTGTACAATTACTGTATGTATAGCAGAACACTTGTTACAGGAAGTCGGATGGAAAGAGACAATCCATATGATCAACCATTTATGAAATGGCATTTTCTGTATTGTTTCTGTATTGTGGTGCTGGTAGTGGATATTTCAATTTGTGTGACAGAAAAGGCAAGCATTAATGTGAACTGTTACGAAGGAGGTTCCCTGGAGGTGGCCTTAAACAGGGAAGGGTGTCAATGAGAAAGAGCTTAAGGATGTTTACTTGTTTTATTCTCATATAATAATCCTGTCTTCAATTATTGTCTGGTATGTTTCTTGTATATCTTTATTGATAATTAAAGGGATTCATATTTCTGGTTTGTTGTTTAAAAAGGCTATACCAGTTTCTAATTTGATCATTTAAGTGTTGTACATACAATATCTGCAGTGTCCCAGTCTTCCTCCACATGGGCGGGACCGGACCTTATCAAGATCATGGCAACCCTGAACCAAATGCACCGTCAAGGGAAACCCAAATCACCTAAACCTGTCTGTGCTACATTCGGTCGTCCTCAACTGAAAGCCCAAGAAACGAAACTGGCCAGAGTTCGTCTGTCTAACGGGAAAGAAGCAGTGGTCTTCCTTCCTGGAGAGGGACACAACCTACAGGTGCACAATGTGGTGCTGGTGGAGGGTGGCAGGACACAGGACCTTCCAGGTGTCAAACTGACTGTGGTCAGAGGCAAATATGACTGGTCATGTAGTGAAGAAAAAACAATAGTCTCCTAATGCTGAATGTGGTGGGTGTATAATGTATCATTAGGACTATTATTTAATGCATTGATGATGCCCATTTTATGGCATTGGTGTTGATAATTTCTTTCTATATAAACGAAACTATTACAACGCTGACTATTTATTTTAAGGGTTGAGGTGAAAAAATATATCCATTGTTTTCCTCATTACAGTCTCTTTAATGAACACAAGATCACGTGGACTCTAGATCCCATTGGTAACACCATGGCTCCATTGTGGATCTCGAAATTCATGTAGCCTCTGATGTCTGATATATGCCATGTTTTTGTTACATAGGCATTCTTGGCCACGATGTTAAAGTTTACTGAGGCACTACACTGTCTCTCTGAATTTAATGTACCATATGGGTTTACCTTGCTAATTGTAAGTTGCTCTGGTTAAGAGCGTTTGCTAAATGCCTAAATTATACATTTAATTGTAACTAGTCACAGGATTCCAGAAGGTGGCATACCAGTTTCCTGTTCCAGTTCAGTGTCCCATACCTTCATTTAATTGGTTCAGCAGCAGGAAACACAAATTACACCTATGTGTGTTAAGCATTCAATTATCCTAAACGTAATGTGCATACATATACAGAATTTTAGCCCCTATTGGAAATACAATTTATGTTTGCTTCACACCAATATGAACTAATCCCCCTTTTTTTGTATCAAAACATAACTAATTATTCTTTATTTCTCTTCTCTTCTGTCTGTAGAGCCTGTAGTGTAGACTTGTGGTTGTCAAACTCTTTAAAGTCACAGACCCCAATGTATTTGTGGACCCCATCTGAAAATGTTTTGTGCCAGGGAGGGACACCCATACAAGATTTGCATTGTTAAAACGTTTCAGAAACATTCCAAATGTTTCTGTTTTATTATTTATTTAAACAGCAGATCAACAAGCTCACAACGCGTAGCATTCACATGGCATCGCAAGTCGTTGTGAGCTTATTCAACTATCTGAGGTATAGGGTTGAAGTGGTTAAACTGATTGCATTGGGGACCCCCTGGAACCCTCTCAAGGACCCCCCGGGCCGGGGTGTCCCCGGATGGCCCCCACTTTTGAGAACCACTGGTATACGCATGGAGGATGATGGAGCAGTACCTTAATCCCAACAGTGGGAGGCAGTACGACGACGCTTTGCTGCTAGCTATATATTTGCCGGAAACAGAAGAAGAAGAAGTGTGCCGTTGGAGCGAGGTGAGTTTCGAACAGACTCAAATAAAATGCAAATAAATATATTTGTTCAAACATTATACGTTTACCATTTTCATACTGAACAGTTGAGTTTCAGGCTGGTTGGCGTGGATACTCACCTAAAACTTGCTTGCTCGGCCGCTTCACGACGAGCCTCTAGGCCTCATAGCTCATACACAGTACCGTTGAGTTGAGTCAACCTGAACGAGCGCTGAACACATTTCTCATAGCAAATTAGCACAGCTATCTTCCCTACTAGTGTAGGTTTGGGTTGTTACCTTGACATTATTAACTCCAAATATCGGTAAGATGGGAACCTTTGATCAAGACTCTCGTAGATGTATTTAATCGATTTTTGTCAATTTTGTATCTCTACGAGAGTCTTAGCTACCCCCCCCCCACCCCAGATTGCCCTGAAATGTCACCAGCAAAGCCCGTACTTCTCTAGCCATGGTTCACATGACGCTTGTATACAAGCGTCATGGTGCCGAGTCCCCCTGGTCTAAAGTTGTGTTCGATTTTTTCACATTGCCATCTCTCACATAAACATAAACGTTCAGATTTCAAATATAAAGTGCTTACCACCGAGCCACGGATGTTACAAAGCGATGCGGACCGCGATGAGTACCCGTATCTCCCGTATTGTTCAATAAAAAGCATTTTAATCCCATCGCCGGCCATTTTCTCCAAATTGTCTCCGATACTTTCAACCATGCGACACTAATGGTTGGGAGGTGTATTGCACTCTGATACATTACAAAACAAAAAAAAGAAAATGGCCGGCGATGGGATTAAAATGCTTTTTATTGAACAATACGGGAGATACGGGTACTCATCGCGGTCCGCATCGCCTTGTAACATCCGTGGCTCGGTGGTAAGCACTTTATATTTGAAATCTGAACGTTTATGTTTATGTGAGAGATGGCAATGTGAAAAAATCGAACACAACTTTAGACCAGGGGGACTCGGCACCATGACTGTCATGGTATGACAGTCATGTTTCAGGGCTAGTACTTCTCCAAACATGTACAAATACAAAATATAAGGTGCTTACCCGCGTGGCCCAAATGTTAACTCGGTGTCCGGAGTATTTGTCCAATGTATTAGTCCATATTTTTCAATTAAGAAGTGTTTTAATCCCGTCTGTGGCCGACTCTGTCGGATGTTCCCGATGGGCGGTAGTCACGGGGCGCATCCGGAATTTAACTCGATGTAAGATGTAAACAGGAAGTAAACGAGGGGGAGGGGGGGCAAATGGTGTTCGGCCACAGACGGGATTAAAACACTTCTTTATTGAACAATATGGACTAATACATTGGACAAATACTAGACAAACACGCCGGACACAGAGTTAACATTTGGGGCACGTGGGTAAGCACTTTATATTTTGTATTTGTACATGTTTGGAGAAGTACGGGCTTTGCTGCTGACATTACAGGGCAATCTGGGGGGGTGGTAGCTAAGACTAGCAAAATGGTAACCGAAAGAGTGGGCACCTAAACACTGTGGGCACCTCATTATTAAATTGGCTATTTAACAAAAAATCAACATGGAACATGGTATGAAATAATGTAAAGTAGGCATGTACATCATTTGAACATTTGAAATTTAAGATAATTAACTAAACATGTGGGCTAGCCATATCAAAACAAGAAGTTAAAGGGTAAATTTAGGTCTGATAATGATCAACTGTCTTTTAAAAAACATTTTGCAATAAATTGCCAATTTAATATTGAGGTGCCCACAATGTTTAGGTGCCAACTCTTAAAGAAACCTTCAGTAGTTGCTCTGCTGCATACATTTGAAAAAAATAGCCGATCCACAAGTTCACAACGCGTCACACCGCTTGTAGATCAGCTATTTTTGAGTGTGTGTGTGAGAGCGAGAGCCACATGCCTGCGTTTTGCATTATTTCTCTCTGATAGAATTGATTTAAAAAAACATACCCATTAAATGATGATTAATCTCTAATCTCTAAATTGGCTGGTTTAACTGCAGCAAAGAAAAACAGAGTAATGAGAAGGAAACCACCTCATCATTTCTATCGTTGAAGTTGTATTGAGAGTTGAGGCCTCCAGTGCTCAGCGCAACGCAAGGAGCTAAGACAGCACCCGATGCAGTCACAGAATCGATCCAAACATTACTCACTGTGGCCCAGAAGGTTAAATCTGTACTCCACTAGTTTGAACACCTGTACATTGGTGTCAGAGAATGAGCATTTACTCATTTAAATGTAATCTAGCCGTCCGGATTCATCATGACATACAACTGTGGTCCTCACATTTCATGGATTTACACACCCTTTTGTGAATTGCACATCAGTTTGTGCTTAGAGAAAATACACCCTCCTTTAGTCACTTTATTTACACGTTATTTACGACCAGCTTAGTGAATCTGGCCCATTGTCTCTTCCGCTCAAAAAAATATTTTAAATCCTAAACGTCAAGCACATCTGGAGGTTTAAAGATTGAATCTGTAAACCCGTAACATACTGTAAGGGTAATCTGTTCCATCCAGCCTCAAATCTGGAACATAACCACCCACGACTATTGGGAGGGATGAACTCAGACACTAAATCGGCCCAATTTTCCTAGTGTGAGCTCAGCTTAAGATAGATTTGAATTCAAGATCATTGTCATGCATTTAGGCCAGAAGTGTAAAATGATGCCTGGTATTCCATTCTCTCCTGTTTTTCATGAAGCTTAGAGCTGATAAATCAACTGCAGATCCGTCCGTGCCGGAGGTCCTGACCTTGTTCTGTCATCTGAGGAACCCAGTTGAGTAAATGGAGGAAGGAGAAACTGATCATGAAGACACATTCGGAGAGGAGGAAGATACAGACGAGAGTATGAAAGACAGTCAGCAACTTATTGATAAAGGTGATAAAGGTGAAGAAATATTAAGTCCAAAAAACATTCATTATTGTTAAGATTTTGAGCTGTGTCTGCCGGAAACCTCTCTTCCGCATTGGTAACTTTTTGCTCATTGTAAAAAAGAATGACAAGTGTCTTATTAACAACGTGAGTTTGTTTCTTACAGGTGGGTGTATTGTTTCTGACACTGAGAATCCATGTCCATCAGCAGAAGATGATTTGAAGCAGGAAAACCACAAATTGCAAGGTTCTCACCATTGTTCAGTTTGTGAGAAATCATTTACTAGACCTTGCCATGTGTTGCGCCACATGGCAACACACTCGGGGGACAGACCGTATGACTGTACCGTCTGCGGAAAGCAATTCAAGCGGAAAACAAGCCTGGTCGTCCACCAAAGAGTGCACACTGGGGAGAGACCTTACTCATGCTCCGAATGTGGAGTGAGTTATGCACAGCTAGGCTGTCTGAAGACGCACCAACTGCTGAGACATACCTCCGAGAGACCGTACCACTGTTCTGTATGCAGGAGAGGCTTCGTCCGAAGACGGCATTTATTAGAACATGAAAGGACACACACAGGAGAAAGACCGTACCACTGCCCTGCATGTC